>NC_059219.1:5009388-5159388 GCF_020615455.1 Coregonus clupeaformis
GAAGAGCAGTGCCATGCTGTGCGTTCAGCATAGTGAGCTACCACAGGAAAAACTGGGCCTCTGGCAGAACCAGAGCTACCTGAGGAGAGACTGACACTGAGAGAGACACAAACACAGAGAGAGGTCTCTCATCATATCTCACTGCTATGAGAGGAGACGATCCCATCCCAAACCCTGGAGGAAGGGAGGGAGGGAGATAGAACTATGTTTTGTAATGCTCTCTGCGACCTGTACTGTATGGCTAATCTCGGTTAACTCAGAACTAAAGTCTCATGTAATTGGTCAGCTGCTCGATTAAGTTCTGGGTCCATACGTGTGAAGAGAAGAGATGAAGAGATGCTAGAACGAGGAGCGGAATCAGAACGAGGAGCTCCACCCTCTCTCTTTGCAAGTTACAGGCTAAATGTCCCCTCCCCTTCCGAAATTCCAAAGATGCTAACACCTGTGAAATCATGATTTGTGCAAATAACCAGTGAAGAGAAACCCAAACACCAGAACTACTGCTGTTCGTTAACCTACGCATCCCATTCCATCAGTTATGTTTACATAGATCTATCCATGAGAGATGACTGTATGGCTAACTATTCCCATTGTTCTGTGTGTACGGTACGGCTTGAGTGACTGATTTTATTCAGAAGGGAAGAGAATATTGAGCGTATAAAGGAATCGACTGACATGAGAAGGCCATGATGGTCAATAAAAAGAGCCTATACGAAGCCCTCAATATTCCGCTAGACTTTGCATTTCAAATAGTTTGACATTTTACCTCTTATTACATACGGAGGAAGAAAATGAAATAACCCAACAGATAACAATCGGTTATGTCTGAAATTGAACATTCTCTTTCTGCCCATGTTTGTAACAGAAGTCTTCTGGCACGCGTACCGAGACACCTGGCTAACATCTCAGGGGCCCGTGTCAGTCTGTTGGAGCCCAAAATTACTTATTTATCTACTCACTGGGGATAGTTATAATCATTGTCATATTGTTTCTGTGACACTACTTTCAAAATAGATTACACTTGAGTAATGAAATGCCAGCATGCCTTCACATGTCATTAGAGGGAACTGCAAAACACTAATAATCCTGTCAAATTGGAGCAATCAGAAAGAGCCTCTCTCCTTCTCCATTGATCTCTCTCACTTTCTCTCTCTCTTTTCCACTGTCTCTCTCTCTGTCTCTCGTCAAGGAAAATAACCTCTTATCCATTCGGCTCTCTGTCCACAAAGGATTAGTGAGCTTTCACATTGATTGTATGTGTCCATATAGCCATCTGGCAACTGTTAGGGTACAGAAATCATACTCCACACAGATACTTCAAAAATCCTATTTTCAGAGAAATACAATCTCACCTTGCTGGTTGCACTAAATACTTAGCTTAACTGTTGTAAAATATAAGATTATGGACATAATATTTTTGCTAAATCGCCGTGATATAGGCTTAGATAAACCACATAGAAGGATCTGGATCTCAATGCCATCTGTGTTTACTTTCTGAATGAGAGTCTCAATCAGAGAGAGAGTGTTTGTGTGTGTGTGTGTGTGTGTGTGTGTGTGTCTGTCTGCGTGCGTGCTTGCGTGCATGCTTGCATGCACATGCGTTCCTGTGTGTGTGTGTGTGTGTGTGTGTGTGTGTATTGTGTGTGTTTGTGTGTGTGTGCGTGTATGTGTGTGTGTGTGTTCCTCTGTGTCAAATTAGAGTATGTGGTCCTATCAGCACCTGTTCAAATCCTATTTCACCCTCATCAATCTATGGCTTTTCAGCTGCATTTTACCTGTGTTTCTAGAATAGATCTATTCTTAGGTTAATTCTTCAACCCCATTCTCTAATCTATGTCTAATCTATAATCCATTCTCTGTACTCAGTATGACCTTAGTATATTCTGTACATTCTGTTCTCAGTATGACCTTAGTATATTCTGTACATTCTATACTCAGTATGACCTTAGTATATTCTGTACATTCTGTACTCAATTTGACCTTAGTATAGTCTGTACATTCTGTTCTCAGTATGACCTTAGTATATTCTATACATTCTGTTCTCAGTATGACCTCAGTATATTCTGCACATTCTGTTCTCTATACTATCTATTTCCTCTATTTATTCTCAGCCTCATTCTTTATCTACTAATCCAAGCATCTTCATTTACAGTATATAAAAATAAAGACAACTTTTAGCCAACAATACAGTTATCCTAGTCAGATGGAGAAGGTAATAACACATTGATGCATACAGCCACCACTACCAGATGCAGATACATAATACTCTTGATCAGTACATTTGAGTCTGTGAAAGAACCAGATTAATCTCCTAACACATTCAGACACACACACACACACGCACACACACAAACTTTATCACAGCGAGTTTGAAAACAACACCTCCTGGAGAA
The DNA here is from genome assembly GCF_020615455.1 of Coregonus clupeaformis. NCBI lineage: Eukaryota > Metazoa > Chordata > Actinopteri > Salmoniformes > Salmonidae > Coregonus > Coregonus clupeaformis. The sequence goes on from NC_059219.1 coordinate 5,011,782, forward strand.
TCCAACAGTATTCAAATAAAACTTTCCCAGAAACACCCGCAGTAATGCCTAACTGTCAGGTAAAGACCTGCAGCTGTTTTGAACGCAATTATAAACCTATTTGGTTGACAAAGGCCCAGCCGTTGCCGGTGAGCTCTATTGATTTTTACACGAGTGTGTTTATTCGTAAAATATTTATGTATAACAATAGCTATGCGCTATGCGGTGATGACTGCTTCATCAAGCCGGTGACAACCACTGCTGAAGCATGGTAATCTTATTTCACTCACTCTGCTGTCCCACCCCCCCAAATGAGCAGGGGGCCGGGGCTATCAGAAAGGGAATTATATAGGCTTTTATAACCGAAGATCCATACACAGCGTCAGCCGCTAATAAATGATCAAAGATTCCATCCCTGGTGGCGGGGGAATGGGAAAAGGAGGAGGTCCAGGTGTGTGTGTGACAGTTGGTGCGTGTTTCTACATCAGTCCACTTGTGTGTGATGAATAACCCGGAGGCCCAATCTCCTGGTTTATTTATTACATAGTGTTATGGATCTCAGTCAGGCCTGCAGAGGCACTCCATACTAGATTACATTACAGTATACACACCACCTCTCCCCTAAGTCACAGAGCAGCACCACCAAGGAGATGAGGATCTCTCTGTGTGTGTGTGGTGTGTGTGTGTGTGTATGTGTGTGTGTATGTGTGTGTGTGTGTGTTCTATCAACATCAAAGACTACTTGATCCCTTTGAGTGTATGTGTGTGTGTGTGCGTTTCTGTTTCTCCAAGTGTGTACCTATATGCAGCATAGCCTGGCCTTACCTGTCAAATAGCCCAGCTTCATATAGATTAATACTATACTTTATGCTTCCAGACCGATGCACGGTTTTATACTGTATATAAATCAGTGTGATGGATGAGCAGTCTATGCATCTGACTGAGCGTCAATGCATCTAATGACAATTTATAGTCAGCCTAATTAACCTTTACCACCTGATTGATAGCCATGTGATATGGTTACTATGTGCTAACTGTCTGTTTATTACATGGATAACCATTTAAGTCTCATTGAATCACATTCAAGTCTCAATAATGAAGCAATTAAAAATATTTATGAAAGAACAGGCACATTATGACCACAACAGACCTGGCACGATGTGCTCAATGTGCCATAACTCATGTCCCAACATGCAGATAAACTGAGGTAAACTGCCCCTTCATTAATTATTCACAATGACTAAGTGACTGATATTTTCCTTCTTAATGAGCGCTCGTTATTATAAAGTGTCACTGTGCCTTTTTATGGCAAACATTGTTCTTTTCCTCCGTCAGAATGCAGCCTCTGACCTATCTCCCTCCTCCCTCCCTTCTCCCTCCATTCTCCCTGCCTCCTTCCTCCCTTCCTCTCTGAGACACGGTATTAAAACCAGTGGAGGCTCCTCAGAGGAGAAAGGAGAGGACCATCCTAAAAACAAAAATATTGAAACATTAAAAAGGTTATCCTTTTTAGATAAAACTAGACTAAATATTTTCACGTCACCAAATAACGGATTAAAACACACTGCTTTTGCACTGAAAAGACAGAAACAAGAAATATAAGACGGGGATTTCAACCTTTCAGAGTTCTTGCAGCATGATCTGACTTGTCCAAATCAAAGATAGAGAATTAATCATGAAAGCATAAACGAAAAGGCACTGCAGCATAAAATGTGGAGAGCAAAGACCAAAGAGAGAGACAATAGCTGGAACAGTTTTGAACAAATGGATGTGTTGTTTGTATTAAGGAGAAGCAGTAGAGAGAAAGAAGCAGAGCTATAATGCAGCTAGCTAATTTAGGCCTACTTAAACAAACTGTCTCAAACAGAGAGGAATTGCTATTTATGTTAGCTAGATGGCTAAAGGCTATCTAACACTGAAACCCCTCCAAGTCAAGGTAAGAATTATTAGTTTATTAGGAGTGTTTTAGTAAATGCTTGTGTGCAATGGTGTGTAGCGGGTGTGTAGCTGTGTGTAGTGGTTAGCGGTTATGGAATAAAGGTTTGTGGAGGTTCGCTGGTCACAAAAGCTGTTGATGTTGGGAAGTAAAGCAAAGGGAAAAGGTGAGAGGAGGAGTGGCGGTGAGAGAAGAAATTATAAACAAGCAAAGTGATGATGCTGTTTGTATGTGGTTGTTATGAAAGTGAAGGTGTGCAAAGGGAGTGAATGGGACATTCCGCTATTCTGTTGAAAAAAATAATGGAATAAAAGTAAAGAAACAGGGATAAACTTACTGACTTTGTCAATAAAAAAACATTGTTGAAACGTTTTGGATTAATGATTACATCCTAATCAGCTAGATGCAGGCAAGAGTGTGCAAGGTGATATTGAATGTGACCTGTTTGGCACCTTGATTACTCCAATTTGCCCTCGACCTGTGCACCAGAAAAAATTGCAGGTAGGTTGTAAACAACCCATGATTGGTAAAGAGAAAATTGGAGTATCAGTGTAGTAGCCTAAATCTACAGTTGAAGTCGGAAGTTTACATACACCTTAGCCAAATACATTTAAACTCAGTTTTTCACAACTCCTGACATTTAATCCTAGTAAGAATTCCCGTTTTAGGCTCGAGTTAGGATACATTTTAGTTAAGAATGTGAAATGTAATATAGTAGAGAGAATGATTTATTCAGCTTTTATTTTTTTTAACCATCACATTCCCATAGAAGTTTATATATGACTAACATTTGGGTAGCATTGGTTTTAAATTGTTTAATTGGGTCAAACATTTTGGGTAGCCTTTTGAAGTATGCTTTTCTGGGGTCATTGTCCATTTGGAAGACCTCATTTTATACAAGCTTTAACTTCCCTGACTGATGTCTTGAGATGTTGCTTCAATATATCCACATAATTTTCCCTTCCTCATGATACCATCTATTTTGTGGAAGTGAGTCTTTTGAGAAAGCACCCCCCACAGCATGATGGCACCGTGTTCAGGTTGGAATGGTGTTTGATTGAACCATTTTTTCAAAATAAGATGGTATATGAAACAGTTATTTTTTTGTTTCATCAGACCAGAGGACATTTCAAAAAACAATACTTTGTCCCCACGTGCATGAAAAGAGTGGCTTTTTTTATGGTTTGGAGCAGTGTTTGCTGATGGGCCTTCATATGTGAGATAGGACTCGTTACTGTGGATATAGATACTTTTGTACCTGTTTATCCAGCATCTTCACAAGTCCTTTGCTGTTGTTCTGGGATTGATTGCACTTTTGCATCCAAAGTTGTACGGGTTATTCTAGAGACAGAATGCGTTCCTTCCTGACGGTATGACGGCTATGGTCCATGGTGTTTATACTTGCGTATATTGTTAGACAGATGAACATGGTAATAACATTTGGGAGGTTTAAGTGATGAAACTAGATTAAGGATATTCGCAACCTTATTTCTGAGGTTTTGGCTGATTGATTTCAGATGCCGAAGCAAAGAGGCACTGAGCTCTTGAAGGTAGGGGCTTGAAATACAATTCACAGGTGCACCTCAATTGACTCCAAATCTGTCACATGCCTGCTTAAGGACGTCAGACCACAGTACACAGCGTGAAATGCATACATGTTTATTTAACTTATAAAACACAAGAAACAAAACAACAAAACAAGCCTCAAGGAACAAGATCGCACAACTAATGCATGCCAACAGGCTGCCTAAGATGATCCCCAATCAGAGACAACGAGCGACAGCTGCCCTCTGATTGGGAACCACACTAACATAGATCTATGATATAGTGGATCATATACATAGATATATACAAATAGATATCACACCCTGACTAAACATATAAGAGTCCTCTGAGTAGCGTGACACAAATGATGCTCAATTCTTCCAATGTAGCTTTTTGTGCCTTCCAAATTACTTGTGTCATGCACAAAGCAGATGTTTAACAGACTTGCCTAAACTATAGTTTGTTACAGAATTTATGGAGGGTTGAAAACAAGTTTTACTGACTTCAACCTACTGTATGTAAGTTTCCCACTTAACCAACTGTATCTATGTTACATTGAGCTGGATGAAAAAGAAGAACACAGTATCAATATATCAAATGAAATAAGGCGTATAAAAAAAGTCCAAATTAAACTGCACCAACCCACTGATTAATACCCTTGCCAGAAGGCTTATTGCTTTCGGTGGGAAATAAATTCTAGTAATAATGGTTATTACGAACTCAGGTTGCCCTGATTGCGTATGCTTAGCATTACCTAGTTTGTTGACTTTCCTTCAGAAGGCTAAGGGGAAACATTTTCAATTTTCTTCCTCCCTTCAATTAATATATTCATACCACAGTATTATTTTATTAGTGTGCCATTAAGGATACAAGTGTTAGGCCAGTGTTTATGACTCGAGAGATAATGATTTCCTCTGAGTAGGTTTGCTTTCAATTCTTTAACAGACATTTGCCTTTGAAGTATCCACTATTTGAGCATATCATTAGGTTAAGCAGAAGAAAAGGAGGGACAGATTTCTTGGTCACAGAGCAAAACAAAAGATGGAGGGAAGAGATGTTTGGGATAAAGTATGATGAGACTCTTGGGAGGCAGAGAGGAGGGAGGAGATGAGAAGGATGAAGAGAGAGAGTGAAGAGGGTTTTCCTGTTAACTTTACTTGAGTGGTGGCCTACAAGAACAAAGACAGGGAGGCTTATTTAGGCTGTGCCATAAAAGGGTATCAAAAACTAATCAAAATATGTATTTAATCATCACTACTTCTCATAATTAATTAAGTGATGAATATAATAAAAAAGATCAGAAGAGACATGAGTTGCTAGCCCAAATGTTTTTTAGAAAAACAGATACATTGTATTTTACCTCCTACTGGCCAAGGTTGGATTGGAGGTAATAGAGATTTAAAGGCAATATGGAATCCCAGTGGTCTGGTAGTGACGCATATTAAACACCACATCTCCGTAAGTTAACTATTTCTGTTCTTACCCACCTGACCTGGTTACCTGACCTGTCTGGGAGGCGGAGACTAACCCCTAGGACCTGATGGGTCCTGGAATGTGAGGAGGGAGGGGTCAGCCGGGAGCAAGGTGATTTTGTACCATGCCTCTTGCCTCAGCTTGTGGTGGATAAATGATTAAGTGGTTGGTGCTGTGTAAGGGCCGATGCTCCTAATGGACTAGCTCTATCTCGTCTGCCTGCCTGGGAAACACCACTGCAGATGGGGACGCCTTAGCTATAAACGGACAGAGAGGGAGGAGAGGGTAGGAGTCGGCTGGTCTTAAGCTAATAAAGTGTACCTGTTTTGAGCCCAGACCAAAGCTCAGATGACTTTCCTGCTCCAGTTTGTAATGGCAAGTTGGAAGACGCAATGTGTGTTCTTTCAGGAATTAGATTATTTCAATTGTTACTATTACAGTGTACATCCTCAGGGCTGATCAAAATCACTGGTGTAAAGAGCCTTTCAGCATTGGAGTGCAGGCTTTAAACAATGAAGAGAGCGAGAGAGATGATAAGTCTGCTGCTGTCTATAGAAGACAGGAAAACAGGAGGAGGAGTGCATAGAGAAAGCAGGGATTAAAAAGGAGGTATTATTTCAGAGTGTTTGGAAACCCTTCAGTATTTTCTCATCTGTTTTAGCAAAACTTTACCCCTCTTCCTCCTTCTCTCTCGCGACCTATACCTTCACATTCCTCAGATGGGTACAGATGCGTCTGTGAATAAAAAAGGACATATCGATTGTGATAGAGGTGAACCATACAATAAAAACAAGTTATTGAGGGGTTCTTTGTCAGTGGTGAGGGTGATGGTTGTGAACAACAATCCTGTTCTTTCTCTCTCCATCATGTTTTCCTTTATGCCATGAAATGCTGCACTGCTTCAGAACCTGTATGCATCTGTTAAGACCAGATGCAGACAGTTCAAATCACAGATGTTTTATGTGTCAACAAAACAGGGGGCAGGCAGACAACAGGTCAAGGGCAGGCAGAGTCAGTAAGGTACCGAATGGCAGGCAGGCTCAGGGTCAGGGCAGGCAGAGGTCAGTAATCCAGGGCAGTGTCAGACAGGTACAGAATGGCAGGCAGAGTGGTCAAAACTGTAAAAACTAGGAAAAACAGGGGCTAGGGAGAAACAGGAGTACTGGGAAAAACACGCTGGTAGGCTTGACAAGACGAACTGGCAAAAGACAAACAGAAAACACAGGTATAAAGGCACAGGGGATAATGGGGGAAAATGGGCGATACCTGGAGGGGGGGTGGAGATAAGCACAAGACAGGTGAAACAGATCAGGGTGTGACAATGGAATTGTTTGGTAACATGATCATACCATGGACGTCATTGAGCTATTTGATTTGGAATTTTAGGACCCTGTAGGTATAAAAAATATATATTTAAAAAATGATTTGATAAATATAGAATTTGGCCTTTACTACTATACAGTAGCCCACAGGAATGCATTGAGTAACATATTCATAAATGGCAAAAGACAGTCAAAAAAATAAGTCATATATCTGTCAAGTGTCTTTCATATATCTAGGAGATTTAAGAAAGCTAAGGAATTATTTTTGTTTTTTGGACCACATATTTACTCCCTTTTTGTTGGCACAAAAACTACCTCTATAATTCCTTTCATTAAAAAAAATATGGTTACCTTCATACAAGTCGTGACACTTGTGGGAGTTGTAGAGCAAAACGGAGAATACCACCGTGATTCATGAGAATCTCCACTTTCCATAGTGGTTTGTAGCCCTTAAAAAAAGTGGGATTTTTGCTATAGACAGAGGTTGGCACATTGGCGAGATCAACTTCAGACAAGTCCCGTGAGGGTCGAGAGGCCAAAACCGTTCGGACGCTACAGATGTTTTTGTGAGACCGATTTTCGTGAGAATGTCTCATGAGTCTGAGCAAACACGCTGTAGCTCAAGCCACCTTCCACCACACAAATGTGGAAGGCTGACATAAGAGTCAATAAACTCTTAAGGATTTTAAATAGTTCCTGCAATTTTACGGTACACGAACTACAGGCTCACTGGCATAAACACAGTTTATCTGGACGCTTCGTAAGGTGGAGTTGGAAATTAAAACATTGCAGATTGTTACATAGATTTTCGATGCAACAGCACTCTACTAATTAAGCTACCAATTGATTTTTTGAATATACAACTGTCCTGCTTATAGGCTACCTTGAACCCTGCATGACATGAGCCGTCCTCGCTCTCTCCCAGCTTGGATAGAACGTTATTGCAGAAAACCAGTCTATTCATGCCAATTATTACTACAGCATTGTTGAATACTCATTTCTGATAGGTTATAAGGGCATTCTAGAATGGACATTATAAACCAGATAACGGGACAGTTGGAAAAATAAATGGGAAACCTTGCAATCACTTGATGCAATATGCACCTACACATGCTGACCGTACTTGCGGTACAAAGTTACAGAAAGCTAAACTAACAACCACAGAAACCGAAATTGGATACATTAAATGCAGGTCCAACAAGGATTTTTTCTAGCTAGGCCATTGATTTGTTTGCAGAGACATATCTTTTTGGAGCATCTGATGACCTAACATGGTGAGTGATGAACATGAATTTCTCCGGTCCCTATGTTGTAGTCATGAGTGGCGCTATGCTGTCAAATCCTCCCACGTTACTAGTTTGATGAGCTGTTTTCAGCAACTGGTATTTTTGAATATGGTTGTTTGAGAGTGTAGGGTATGGGAGCCACGAGAGAGATGGTGAGAGTGCTCTTGTATTGAAGGTGAGTTGGACTCACCGTATCATTGTCACGCCTACTCCGTTCCCTCTCTCCGGCGCTCGACGTCACCGGTCTACTAACCACCGGTCCTGGCAACCCACATTACGCACACTGGCAACCATCATTACGCACACCTGCTCCCCATCGTTATGCACACCTGGACATCATCATTACCTTGATTACTTCCCCTTTATTTAGCCCTCAGTAGACTCTGTTCAGGCAGTATTGGTTTTGTTCAGTTAAGTACGCTTCTCCTGTTTTGCTTATCTGTTGTATTCTCATTATTAAACTCACCTTCTGCACCTGCTTCCTGACTCCTAGCGTATATGTTACATAATACTGCCTCTGAAAATAATGGAAGCAGCAGAAGATAACACCATCTTCGGACGGTTGAGGAACAGGGTCACTTACTCCACCAACACCACGACCAGCTGGCTCTACTGGGTATGACCATGAAGGAGATCCTCTGTGTTCTCCGCCGCCTCGACACTACCAGCAAGGTTCTCCATACCTCTGTCGGAGTGCCTCCTATCACGGGTTGTCAGGGGAGTGAGCCAGTCCCCCAGCCTACCCAACCGTCCGCCCAGGTCGGCGATGCCCGACTGTCCCTTTCGGAGAAGGGTATGACAGTACTCCATTGTAATGCTGTGGTTTTCCCTACTCCAGTGCTCCCTCTATTTCGCCTATCAGACTGGAGCCCCCCCACCACGAGAGGTCAAAGGTTGCCACGGTCATATCCCTGCTGACTGGACGGGCGTTGGAGTGGGCTACGGCCATCTGGGAGAGAGGAGAGAGGAGCTGGGTTCTATAAGAGGTTCATGGCTCTGTTCAGGGCAGTCTTCGACCATCCTCCAGAGGAAGAGAGGGATGTGAGCAGCCTCCAGCGGATGGAATGAGCCGGCGCTCCGCAATCTATTCCGCAGTGGACTGCGCGAGAGGTCCAGACAGAGTTGGCATGTCAGGATGACAACATATCCCGGGACGCTCTCATCGCGATGGCCATCCGTCTGGATAACCTTCTTCGGCGTCGGTGTCCACCTCGCCACTCGCCTCCCTCCTTTGGCTGTCCTGAGGCAGAGCCTGAACCCATGGAGGTAGAGGCCACACACCTCTCCACGGCAGAGTGGCATCGCCGGAGACAGCTGGAGCTCTGTCCCTATTGCAGCCAGGAGGGGCACCAGCTTCAGTGGTGTCGGTGTATCCCAACCTGGGGTCCACTAGAGCAGAGGTAGGCGTGAATATTCCATTATCATCGTTTTCCGCCAAACCCTTTCTGGTTCCCATTTCGCTGGCTGTCCCTCAAGTATCGTCTCTACAGCTCTAGTGGAATCAGGTGCCATGGGTACTTCATTGCCACCAGGCTCGCCTCCTCCCTGAACCTAACTTACACCGCTCTCCTCCTCCTTTTCCTGTCCAAGCCCTGGAAACATGACCATTGGGATCCGATATAATTACGCACATCACCACTCACCCTCACCGTGGGACCCAGGCACCAGGAAAGCCTTCCCTTCCTCATCACCACTGCACCCATACACAAAGTCATCCTCGGCCTCCCATGGCTCCAACTTCATAACCCCACCATCTCCTGGTCAAGGATGAGAATCATCGCCTTGGGACCAGGATGCCGGAGGACCTGCTTTCCCGCACCCTGTGGTTCCATGTTGGTGGAGGGTCCTGTGAGTGCCCTCCAGCCTCTCAATCTGTCCTCATAAATCATTGGCCCCATGTGTTGGGACGTAGATGGACATCCGCCAGGGGCTCTGGAAAAGGAACCCGCTACCTGCCCTCCAGAGCGCATCTACGTCCCCACGGGGGGTGAGAGAGATCGGCTGTTGACCTGGGCACACACATCCCTCGCCGCTGGACACCCAGGTATCACCCACACCATCCAATCCCTCTCCGATAAATACTGGTGGCCCACCTTGGCGCAGGACGTAGCACACTATGTATCAATCCCAAATCTCCCTGGCACGCTCCAGCAGGGAAACTACTTCCCCTTCCCGTGCCTCACAGCCTTGGTCACATCTGTCCATGAGACTTTTGTAACTGATCTCCCCCTTTCTGATGGTTTTATCACTATGGTCATTGTTGACAGATTCTCTAAATCCTGCTGTTTTATCCCTCTCTGGTCTACCTACCGGCTATTCCAGCAGGTCTTCCGGCAGTATGGCCTTCCGGAGGACATCGTTTCAACTGTGGTCCCCAATTGACGTTGCGGTCTGGAAAGCTGGGGAGCCGAACTCACTTCGTCATTCCTCCACTGGGCTTACTCCCTTCCAGTGCGTCTGGGCTATCATAGCCAGCCCTGGCTCCGTGGACTGCAGTGGACAAGTGGTTTCCAACATGCAGAGGAGGTATGGGCGCCCAAGTGAGGCTCCACCGCGCTGTCCGCCCGTCAGAAGGATCAGGTGGACCGCCACCGCAGTGAGGCTCCCGTGTTCCATCCTGGCTTCTTCACTAGGAACCTCCTGCTCCGTCTGCCCTGCTGGAAGCTGAGCCCCGGTTTGTGGGGGCCCTTCAAGGTCCTCCTGAGGGTTAATGAGGTTACTTACCATTTACAACTCCCCACCAACTACCGGATCTCACCCTCTTTTTCAGGCCAGTGGTTCCTGGTCCCCCTTGCTGATGCCGTTCCTCGCGACACCCCTCCATCTCCCTTTGGACATCGATGGATCCCTTGCCTATGCCGTTAGGTCCCTACTGGACCCCAACATTGTCTGGGGTTTTCATCTCCCACCCGACCGGCCCGCTCCCGCCCTCGGCACTGTCATCCTGGGTGTCAGGGGGTACTGTCACGCCTACTCCCGTTCCTCTCTCCGGCGCTCGATGTCGCCGGTCTACTAACCACCGGTCCTGGCTATCTACATTGCGCACACCTGGCAACCATCATTACGCACACCTGCTCCCCATCATTATGCACACATGGACTTCATCATTACCTTGATTACTTCCCCTTTATTTAGCCCTCAGTAGCCTCAGTCTTCAGGCAGTAATGGTTCTGTTCACGTTCAATACGCGTCTCATGTTTTGTTTATCTGCTTATTCTCATTATTAAACTCACCTTCTGCACCTGCTTCCTGACTCCTAGCATATACGTTACAATCGTGATGAGGTAGTCCTGCCAGTGTCTTAAAATTTGTGTCATACTCAGCCCAAGGGGGAATTTCCACTTGGTCTAATTTCCTCTGAGACCGGGGTTCGGATCCCACTAGTTACACTCTCATGTTTCTCAAACTTATGTGAGTTTTGGAGACTGATTGGCACTGACCTCTGGGATGCCCTGAGCACTCAAACCAAGACAGGAGCATATAGTACAGTATAACAGACAGCATACCCAGTGTGTCTGTGTTGTCCCACAGTGCACAGGAGGTTGGTGGCACCTTAATTGGGGAGGACGGGCTCGTGGTAATGGCTGGAGCGGAATAGGTGGAATGATATCAAACTCATGGTTTCAATGTGCTTGTCATTCCATTTGGTCCGTTCCAGCCATTTTGTGAGTCGTCTCCCCTCAGCAGCCTCCACTGACACAGTGATAGTGTCATCAGTCTGAGCTGGTCAAGGTCACTGGCTCAAGCCCTTGTCCCCAACCTGGGCGACATCTATTCCCTCATCAGTCATTCATTAAATTAGCATGTCCCCTCCCACCCTTTCCCCACCCCGGGGTGTGAGATCAGTATTAGTGGTCAGGGTATAACACTCTACACACACAAGCGAGCGCGCACACACAAACAGCTAGCTTGCAGGGAGGGGATATAATACACTCTACGAACCCACACATAACCTCAATAACTGTGAACATTTCTGTCTTCAACTTTAAGAACTATTCCATATGAACTCAAAAATGAAAGAAAAACAGAACATTACCAGTCTAGGCCCATCACTGTTCGACTGACAGAGGCAGGAATCATTAACATTCCAAACACGATCGACATAAAACCTTCAACTAAAATGAGAGAGAAAGAAAACTGCTGTTGGCACAAGCCCAACTGAGAAAGAACCTCCGTAACCTTTGGGTCTTGGTGGTCGGGAATACAGTTCTGTGTGAACTCATAAACAACCTTTCACCACAGACAGACGCAATCCTCTCTTTCCCCCTCTTTTCCCCTCCCTCCTTTCCTCCTCCTACCGCCTACTTGGTGTCACCTGGAAGTGAACTACAGCAAGCAAGCCTCTTGTCTCCTGTGCAACTAGAGGCGAAAAAACTCTAGATCACCTCTACACACAGAGATGCATACAAAGCTCTCCCTCCATTTGTCAAATCTGACCATAACTCCATCCTCTGAATTCCTGCTTGCAAGCAAAAAACTCAAACAGGAAGTGGCAGTGATGCACTCAATACATAAGTGGTCCGATGAAGCGGACGCTATGCAACAGGACTGTTTCGCTAGCACAGATTGAATTATGTTCTGAGATTCATCCCCGATAGCATTGAGGAGTTTACCACATCAGTCACCCGCTTCATTAATAAGTGCATTGACGACGTAGTCCCCCACATTGACCGCACGTACATATCCTAACCAAGAAGCCTAGGATTAAAGGCAACATCCGCATTGAGCTAAAGGCTAGAGCATGCCGCTTTCAAGGAGCGGGACACAAATCTGGACGCTTATAAAAAATCCCGAGGAGGGGAGGTCAGAGACCTGCCAATGTGGTGCCAGGACACAACCCTCAACGTCAGCAAGACAAAGTAGCTGATCGTGGACTACAGGAAATGGAGGGCCGATACGCCTCCCATTCACATACAGGGGGCTGTAGTGGAGGAAGTCCCTAAAATGGTCAAAGTCTCCAGCCACCCTAGTCATAGACTGTTCTCTCTGCTACCGCACGGCAGAGTGGTACCCGGCACACCAAGTCTGGGACCAAAAGGCTCCTGAAAAAACAGCTTCTAGCCCAAAGCCATGAAGACTGCTGAACAGTTAATTAAATGGCTACCTGGATTGTCTGTGTTTCACCCAACCTACATGTAGATAGTACTTCAATCAATCACCTAACCAAACCTACAGTGTACTGTACATATTACCTAAATCAATCACCCCAACTACCTTGTACCCCAGTCAATTGACTCGGTTTCAGTACTCCTTCTATATAGCCTGTAGATAACCTCGTTTTTTTTTTTTTATATGGTATGGTGTTATTTTATTGTGTTACTATTTTCTTTTTATCTATTTGTTAATTTTTTTACTTTTTAAGTGCATTGTTGGGAAAGGTCTCATAAGTAAGCATTTCACTGTAAAGTGTGTGACAAATACAATGAGATTGTATTTCAATAGGTCGTCGTCACATTTGCCATTTCGTGGCTAGATAATTCTTTGATCTGATATCTTTTGTTTTGAGTTGCACAGATTCCACAGTTTCATTAGGGAATGAAAGGGAATTGTTTAAAGTGTTTCTTGCTTTGGAGAATTACATAATTTTTCCCGCACCCATGCTGTTTTCATTTTGTGCCTCACATTTTATTACATAGTTAATGTGGGACTGATCAAAACCACGGAACAACGGATATTTGTTGGAGCAGAAATGAAAGAGGAGACAAACCCTTTCAGAAAACATTTAGAACTGGGAATATAACATATCCCCATACGTAGCAGTAGGGCTACAAAGAACATTCTTATTTGTATTTTCTTCTTTTTTTTTACATGAAGGCACCATTTCATCTTGTGATCATAGTAGTACCACTTTTGACTACTAAAACCTAACATGTTCAAATGTATCTTCGAAGTACAATCCTTTGTAAAATTTAAAGATAACAAACCATTAAAGAAATAGGAAAGAACCAGGGTATGGCTAATTTGTTTCAACAGTCTGCAACCAAGTTAAATTTCTAATCCTTTAACATTGTTTCCATAGTACCATATCACATTGCTAATCCATCATTTTGTCACGGTTCCCTCAGACAGAACCCAGAAGCAGACCAGGACAAGGAGAGTTGAACGAAGGTGAGGGGTTTATTACAGATTCAAAAAAGGTGCAGAATAATCCAGGGACAGAGCGGGCGGCGTGGATGAGTTGTTGAGGGTGCAGGTTGTTGGTCAGTGATGGCTCGGCAGCCGCCGACCATCAGGCAGAGGTAGGGTGACAAGGTTCCGGACGAGTGACTGCAAGATGGGACAAAAACGGAGGTAAGTAAACCAAAAACCAACAAGGCACAAAACAACAAAACTAACGCTAGACGCTCTAGGACTGATACTCTGACAAAACCTACTGTTCATGGCTAACGATCCGGCAGGAACTGGATCGGCCGAAGAGCCTAAGAAGGGTGATGATCAGGACCAGGTGTGCAGATTGCCTGGTGGGATGCAGGTGCGAAAACCAGAGCGCTCCCCGGAGCGTTCCCGAACCCTCGGGAAACTGGAGCATTACGAACAGGAACACTCGTCACCAGACAGGACCCACTCAGACAGCCGGGATCGTTACAGTACCCCTCCGACAACGCCACCGGGCGGACTCCCGGAGCGCCAGGATGGAGGCGGTAGAAGTCACTGATGAGGTCCGCATCTAGGGACCTGTCGCCGCTGAATCCCAACTCCTCTCCTCAGGGCCATACCCCTCCCAGTCCACGAGATACTGGAAACCCGGCCCCGCCGTCTGGAATCCATGATGACGCACCGTGTAGGCAGAGGACCACCTCCGATCATCCGAGGAGGCGGAGGAGGAGGCGGCGGAGGCAACAGAGGACTGAGGAAGACAGGCTTGAGGCAGGAGACATGAAAGGTGGGATGGACTCTGAGCGTCCTCGGTAGTTTGAGTCGAACTGCCACTGGATTGACTCTCACCTTCTCCACCACAAACGGACCAATGAACCGGTAACAACTTCCTAGACTCAGTCCGTAACGGAAGATCCCGTGTGGCCAACCAAACCCCTATCTCCGATGGTATAGGTGGGAGCGGGGATCCGGCGGGCGATTATCGCCTGGAGCTGATACCGGTCCGAAACTCTAAGGAGTGCCTTTCTGGCCCGATGCCAGGTCCGGTGGCAACGACGAATATGGGCCTGAACAGAAGGCACTGAGAGCTCCTTCTCCTGAGAAGGAAACAGGGGAGGTTGGTAGCCATACAGGCACTGGAAGGGAGACATCCCAGTGGCAGAGTTAGGAAGAGTATTGTGGGCATACTCAACCCAAGGCAACTGAGAGACCCAGGAGGTGGGGTTGGAAGAGACCAGACAGCGTAGCGTGGATTCCATCTTCTGGTTGGCCTCTCCGCCTGACCATTGGATTGGGGGGTGAAAACCAGATGTGAGACTGACTGTAGCTCCAATGGCCAAACAGAAGGACTTCCAGACAGCAGAGGTAAACTGAGGACCACGGTCGGAAACGATATCACTGGGCAAACCGTGGACCCTGAAAACCTCCCTAACCAGGACTCGGACGTCTCGAGGCAGAGGGAAGCTTGGCAAATTGGCACAAAGTGGGTCGAACTTGCTGAATCTGTCCCACGATAGTCAGAACGACCGTGTTCCCCTCAGAAGCCGGGCAACCCAGTGACGAAGTCCAGGGCCAGATGCGTACCATGGTCGCCGGGGAATAGGAAGGGGTGAAGTAGTCAGAGCTGGGCCGATTGGTACTCTTATTCTGCGACACAAACTGGACAGGCAGCAACAAACCCCCGAGTATCCTCGGCCATGGCAGGGCCACCGAAAAACGTCTACAAGAAAGCCATTGTCCGAGCCACGCCAGGGTGACAAGCCATCTTGCTGGCGTGGGACCATTTGAGGACAGCGGGGACGAACCGACTCAGGCACAAACAACCGACCGGGTGGACCGTTACGGGACCGGGCTGAGTCCGAAGGGGCCGCCACGGGCACCTCCTCCTCAATCTTCCACATAACTGCTCCCACGACGCAGTTCCGGGGGAGAATAGTCTCGGTCTTGGACCCACTCTCCTCCGTCTTGGAGAACATCCGGGACAAGGCGTCCGCCTTGCCGTTCTTAGATCCAGGTCGGACGTCAGGAAAAAACTTGAATCGTCGAAAAACAACGCCACCTGGCCTGGACGGGAGTTGAGACGTTTAGGCGATTGCACGTAAAGCAAGATTCTTGTGGTCAGTCCAGACAATAAACGGTTGCTCCGCCCCCTCCAACCAGTGACGCCACTCCTCCAAGGCAAGTTTCACCATGAGAAGCTCCCCGGTTCCACATCGTAATTCTCTCCGCAGGCTAAAGCGGCGACGAGAGTAGTAGGCGCGCAGGGATGGAGTTTACTGTCCGTGGAGCATCGATGCGACGGGATGGCGCCAACTCCCACATCAGACGCGTCCACTTCAACGACGAACTGACGCCCGTGTCCGGTTGAGAGAGAATCGGTGCGTTGGTGAATCGCCTCTTCAAATCCAGAAACGCACGATCCGCCTCCGGATTCCACTTGAAGGTCCTGATACTGGAAGTCAAGGCAGTTAATGGAGCGGCCACACGGCTGTAATCCCGGATGAATCTGCGGTAGAAATTGGCAAACCCAAAATCTCTGGAGCTGCATCTCGACCGGGCTGGGCCCATTCCAGAACCGCTCTAACCTTCTCCTGGTCCATCCTAATCTCTCCCCTGGAGATGATGTACCCGAGAAAGGATGTCGTTGTGGGCGTGAAACTCGCACTTCTCGGCCTTCACGAACAGGCGATTCTCCAACAATCGCTGCAGAACCTGCCGGACATGCTGGACGTGGTCGGAAGGTTCCTTCGAGAAGATCAGAATGTCATCCAGGTAAACAAACACAAAGAGACCGATCATATCTCTCAGGACGTCGTTCACCATACTCTGGAATACCGCTGGAGCATTGGTCAGTCAAACGGCATCACCTGATACTCGAAGTGACCCGGTCGGTGTATTGAAACCCGTCAACCACTCGTCCCCCTCTCCTGATCCGGACCAGGTGATACGCATTGCGTAGGTCTAGCTTGGTGAACACCGTAGCACCCTGGGGGTCGAAGCAGAACTCATCAAGGGCAGGGATACTTGTTCTTGACCGTGATGTCATTCAACCCCCGATAATCAATACACGGTCGAAGAGAGCCATCCTTCTTACCCACAAAGAAGAATCCTGCCCCCAGGGGTGATGACGAGGGACCGAACGAGACCAGCAGCTAGGGACTCCCTTGATGTAGGTCTCCAACGCCTCACGTTCAGGTCGGTAGATACTGTATAGCACCTTCCCTTGGGGTAGACAGCTCCAGGGACCAGGTTGATGGCACAATCATATGGTCGGTGGGGAGGGGAGTGACAGAGCCTTCTGCTTACTGAAAACTTCCCCCAAATCGTGATATGTCTCGGAAACCAGGGACAAATCTGGGGTTTAGCCTCAATCACCTGACTGGGAACCGAATGGGGCAGGCAGTCTTGAGACAGTTAGCATGACAATCAAGGCTCCAACTGCGTTACCTTGCCCGTCACCCAATCGAACGTGGGATTGTGTTCCTTCAGCCAGGGGTATCCAAGGACCAGAGGAACATGGGAAGACGGCAGACTGAAGAATGAAATCATCTCAGAATGATTCCCCGATAACCGCATCTTAACCCGGTTCAGTCCTCATCAGTGATACGTGCCAGACTACTGCCGTCAGGAGTGGTCGCTTCAATGGCTTCCGGCAATTGCTCCTTGGAAAGCCCCCAGCTGTTCCACCAACTTCGGCATCAAGAAAGCTTCCATGCACCTGAATCGATAAAAGCGTTAAGCGCTAAAGCTCTGATTCCTGTTCACAAGGTAGCCGGGAACGGGGTCTGACAGAGGTACTGAGAGGTTGAAACTGGCTCGCTTTTAACAGTCCTCCCAACTTTAGCGAGCCGGGCAGTTTGACGACCGCCGGGAACAAGTGGAGATGTAATGTCCCCGAGCGACCACAGTAGAGGCAGCAGTTGGACTTACGTCTATGTTGACGCTCCTCCTTGGTTAATCCCGTGCCGCCCCACTTGCATGGGTTCAGAATCGGGAGAGAGGTCCTCTCCACTAATCCTTTGTGGTGGAGAATGATCGACGTGTTCTGGTCCACCACCCGACCCGACTGGGAACTGAGAAGCTGATCGATTGGACGGACCCCATTGCTTCTCCCTCCTTCGCTCTCGGACTGGATTATCCACCCGAATAGACAAGGCTACCAAGCTGTCCAGGTCACTGAGGCTCCGGATAGGAGATCAACTCATCCTTGAGCTGCTCCGACAGGACCCTGGTAAAAGACCGCTTGCAAAGACTCCTCGTTCCACCCACTCTCCACAGCCAACGTCTTGAACTCGATCACGAAGTCGGCCACGCTGCGAGTTCCTTGGTGAAGAGAAAACAGGCGCCTAGCTGCGTCCCTCCCTCGGACGGAATGGTCGAAGAGCTTCCTCATCTCGGCCGTGAACCCCTGGTATGAAGCCATGCAGGGATCCTGTCGTTCCCAAACGGCTGTGAAGCCCACTCCAGCGCTCGACCACGCAGCAACTCGATCACAAAGGCTATCCTAGCCTTGTCTGTGGCATAAGCAGGGCTGTAGATCGAACACTAATCCACTGCATAAGGAAGGAACGGCATCTTCCCAGCTCCCCCTCATGTTTATCGTCGGAACCTTGGGCTCACGGAGGACACAACTTCAGAAGCGGCAGGCGAGATGGGTGAAACCGGGTAGTGGGTCCTCCACCGGACACTGGCGTTGGTTCTGGACCTCCGTCAGACCGGGAAGAAAGGTTCGAACTGACAACGCGATCTCCTGTAGTACCGTGCTATGATGGCCCAACATCTTCTCCTGCTGGGTAATGGCATGGCGAACAGAGTCCAGGTCCGCTGGGTTCATTTCTGGCCGATCGTTCTGTCACCGGTTTCCCTCAGACAGAACCCAGAAGCAGACCAGGACAAGGAGAGTTGAACGAAGGTGAGGGTTTATTACAGATTCAAAAAAAGGTGCAGAATAATCCAGGGACAGAGCGAGGCGGCGTGGATGAGTTGTTGAGGGTGCAGTTGTTGGTCCAGTGATGGCTCGGCAGCCGCCGACCATCAGGCAGAGGTAGGGTGAAGGTTCCGGACGAGTGACTGCAGATGGGACAAAAACGGAGGTAAGTAAACCAAAAACCAACAAGGCACAAAACAACAAAACTAACGCTAGACGCTCTAGGACTGATACTCTGACACAAAACCTACTGTTCATGGCTAACGATCCGGCAGGGAACTGGATGTTCGGCCAGAGCCTAAGAAGGGTGATGATCAGGACCAGGTGTGCAGATTGCTGATGGGATGCAGGTCGGCGCGAAAACCAGAGCGCTCCCGGAGCGTTCCCGAACCCCTCGGGGAAACTGGAGCTTACGAACAGGAACACTCGTCACCAGACAGGACCATTCAGACAGCCGGGATGGTTACACATTTACTTTATCTTAAATTAGTATTTCACCTTGAAATCGGGATGATGCTATGTAATGTTTCACAGTGAAATTAGTAATTTTGTTATGAGAAGTAATGCATTGTAAGGATGCTTCCAAGTTCCAACTCCTCGTGTGAAAGGTGCAGAACTGATTTTCCTGAACTAATCAAGGACAGTAGCTCTTCACCCTGTCTTTCTTACACTATATAATATTGCTGACACGGCAAGATCCAGGCCATACCCAAGACATTGCTGCCAATCATTAAAACAACAAGTTCTTATATTCATGCAAGATTTGTAATGAAACATTAACATTGATATGCAATGGGAAAACAACAGAGAACTTGTAGTGATACTGTGTGGAACTATGGATATTAGAGACGATATTGCTGACATGGCAAGATTGAATCGCTAATCAAGAGATTTCTGGCATTCAACAAGTTCTTATTTTCATGGGAGACGTAGTAAAACATGAACGATAATATACAATTGGAAAACAACAGAAAAACCTACATTGTTACTCAGGTATATGGAATTGTGGATATTGCTGTTCTGACTTCGATGCAGGGGGTTTGTTTTGCTGGCGATCAATACCGTTTGAAGGCCAACATCTCTAATACAATATTCTGAAAGTTCATGTGCAGATATGTGCTCTGAGGCTTCTGGCCAAAGTTTTTTCAAAATCGGCCCACAATCCAGGATCCCAAGAATCACCATTTGCGCAATCCTTTGTTCTCATAGGAAGAGAAAGAAAGAGAGAAAACATGGAGAAAGAGAGAGAAGATAGCAAGAGAGATTTCTTTGTCAGCAGCAAAGTCAACACGGTAGAAAGGCTCCAGTGTACATCAATAGGGCTTTATCATGTAACCTTCTTCCCCAGAACAGAGGAACTCATAGGGGAATTGGCAGAAACCGCTGCCTCTGTGACTTTCATGGTAAAAAGTCACCTCTCACAGTGGGAAAACGCACCCTGAGTTTGGGAACTCAGGTGAGGAGGAACATCACACTAATGTACACACCTCCTGCTGTGTCTGAGCACTTTGGTTGTGTTGATAATGCTGGTGCACTGTGTGTAGTACAACTCAATGACCATGTGTGTTGTCCTCTCCCTCCATGCTCTCCTGCTCTCCACCCCCTGCTGCTTGTTGTTATTGTTGTACAGGCCAAATCAAATCACATTTTATTGATGTTATCGCATGTGCAGCGAAATGCTTGTGTTTCTAGCTCCAACAATGCAGTAATACCTAACAATACAAAACAACACACACAAATCCCAAAAACGTAAAGAAAGGAATTATCAAGGACGAGCAATGTCAGAGTCCAGAATATAAATACACTATATTACCAAAAGTATGTGGACACTTGCGCATCGAACATCTCATTCCAAAATCATGATCCCACTTTGCTGCTATATCAGCCTCCACTCTTCTGGGAAGGCTTTCTACTAGATGTTGGAACATTGCTGCAGGGACTTGCTTCCATTCAGCCACAAGAGTATTAGTGAGGTTGGGCACTGATGTTGGGCAATTAGGCCTGGTCGCAGTTGGCGTTCTCAAAGGTGTTTAATGGGGTTGAGGTCAGGGCTCTGTGCAAGCCAGTCAAGTTCTTCCACACCGATCTTGACAAACCATTTCTGTATGGACCTCGCTTTGTGCACGGGGATATTGTCATCCTGAAACAGGAAAGGGCCTTCCCCAAACTGTTGCCACAAAGTTGGAAGCACAGAATCGTCGTTCCTTCACTGGAACTACGGGGCCTAGCCCAAACCATGAAAAACAGCCCCAGACCATTATTCCTCCTCCACCAAACTTTACAGTTGGCACTATGCATTCGGGCAGGTAGCGTTCTCCTGGCATCCACCAAACCCAGATTTGTCAGTCGGACTGCCAGATGGTGAAGCGTGATTCATCACTCCAGAGAACGGGTTTCCACTGCTCCAGAGTCCAATGCCAGTGAGCTTTCCACCACTCCAGCAGACGCTTGGTATTGTGCATGGTGATCTTAGGCTTGTGTGTGGCTGCTCGGCCATGGAAACCCATTTAATTAAGTTCCCAACAAATAGTTATTGTGCTGATGTTGCTTCCAGAGGTATTTTTTTGTATATATAGTGTATATATGTATATGATGGTGTATATAGACATTATGGACAGTTTATGAACAGAAAAGGTGTGTACAGCAGTAGTTATATATATAGAGTGATGCAATTATACGTTGGAGTGTGTGAGCATTGTGTGCGTGTGCATGTGTGCTTATTGTATGTGTGTATCCTGACAAACGCTGCATCCGTATTTGTTGGGAATGAGTGTCTCTGTATGCAGGTCTCATCCATCGCACCATACTCACCGCTGCCCTAACAGCCTCATCCCTCAGCCTCGAGTCCCATAACCACCATCTATTGTTCCGTCTCCCACAAACTCCATTAGCAATGCCATCTAATAGCCACAGAACTGGCCACAGGGAGACATTTTGGTTTGCTGGCAGTGTGACTGGGCCCAATGGGCTAGTCAAATCAAATCAAATCAAATTTTATTTGTCACATACACGTGTTTAGCAGATGTTATTGTGGGTGTAGCGAAATGCTTGTGCTTCTAGCTCCGACAGTGCAGTAATATCTAACAAGTAATATCTAACAATTTCACAACATATACCCAATACACACAAATCTAAGTAAGGAATATATACATATATGGACAAGCAATGACAGAGCAGCATGGACTAAGATACAGTAGAACATTATAGAATACAGTATATACATATGAGATGAGTAATGCAAGATATGTAAACATTATTAAAGTGACTAGTGTTCCATTTCTTAAAGTGGCCAGTGATTTCAATAGGCAGCAGCAGCCTCTAATGTGCTAGTGATGGCTATTTAACAGACTGATGGCCTTGAGATAGAAGCGGTTTTCATTATCTCGGTCCCAGCTTTGATGCACCTGTACTGACCTCGCCTTCTGGATGATAGTGGGGTGAACAGGCAGTGGCTCGGGTGGTTGATGTCCTTGATGATCTTTTGGCCTTCCTGTGACATTAGGTGCTGTAGGTGACCTGGAGCGTGGGTAGTTTGCCCCCGGTAATGCGTTCGGCAGACCGCACAACCCTCTGGAGAGCCCTGCGGTTGCGGGCGGGCAGTTGCTGTACAAGGCGGTGATACAGCCCAATAGGATGCTCTCAATTGTGCATCTGTAAAAGTTTGTGAGGGTTTTAGGTGCCAAGCCAAATTTCTTCAGCCTCCTGAGGTTGAAGAGGCTCTGTTGCGCCTTCTTCACCACACTGTCTGCGTGGGTGGACCTTCTTCACTGCGGTCCAGTCAATGTGGATAGGGGGGTGCACCCTCTGCTGTTTCCTGAAGTCCACAATCATCTCTTTTGTTTTGTTGATGTTGAGTGAGAGGTTATTTTACTGGCACCACACTCCCAGAGCCCTCACCTCCTCCCTGTAGGCTGTCTCGTCATTGTTGGTAATTAAGCCTACTACTGTTCTGCAAACTTGATGATTGAGTTGGAGGCATGCTTGGCCACGCGGTCATGGGTGAACAGGGAGTACAGGAGGGGGCTGAGCACGCACCCTTGTGGGGCCCCAGTGTTGAGGATCAGTGAAGTGGAGATGTTGTTTCCTACCTTCACCACCTGGGGGCAGCCCGTCAGGAAGTCCAGGACCCAGTTGCACAGGACGGGGTTCAGACCAAGGGCCTTGAGCTTAATGATGAGCTTGGTGGGTACTATGGGGTTGAATGCTGAGCTATAGTCAATGAACAGCATTCTTACATGGGTATTCCTCTTGTCCAAATGGGATAGGGCAGTGTGCAGTGTGATGGCGATTGCATCGTCTGTGGATCTATTGGGGTGGTAAGCAAATTGAGGTAGGTCTAGGGTGACAGGTAAGGTAGAGGTGATATGATCCTTGACTGGTCTCTCAAAGCACTTCATGATGACAGAGGTGAGTGCTACTGGGCGATAGTAAATTAGTTCAGTTACCTTTGCTTTCTTGGGTACAGGAACAATGGTGGCCATCTTGAAGCATGTGAAGACAGCAGACTGGGATAGGGAGAGATTGAATATGTCCGTTGCGCCCTGGGGGTAGTGCTAGAAGGGCAGGGATGGATGGATAAATAGAGGAGATGAATGGACAGGAACAGGATCAGTGACAGTGTCAACACCATCACCAACCTCCAGCCCTCCATCCCTCCATCCTTCCATCCCTCCATCCATTTCTTCTCTTTTCCTCTCATGTTTATCTCTTCTCGCCTTCATCCTCTCCATCCCTTTCCCAGACAGATCTACATAATCACATCTCATACAGGGGAATCACATGTAACATCCATGTCGCAAAAGCATCTATTTCTAAATATGTTCATCTCTCTTCCTCTCGCATTTTCGTCTCTTACTCTCCCCATGCTCCCCATACATATCAACTTGTTTATCATTTATCCCTCTTCCGGTCTTTCTCACATTCTGTATCTCTTTTCTCTGACTCATTCTGACTCTGTATCTCCCTCTCCATCCCTCCTTCCCTCCCTCCCTGAGACCTATCTCTTGCAGGTGGAGGTGAGATTAGGTGTGTGTGTCAGAGTAATGAGGCTTGTCTCCTCTACAGTGATAAAGCTCTGCCACAGAAGGTACATCCTCCAGGGCTTTACTATACCACCTGTACAACACAGCAGCACTAACAACAACACAGCATAAACAACAACAGCAGCATATCCCCTTCACTGAGCCTAAGACACACAGTCATGCAGCATATAAGGAATGCAATGGATATACAAAGCAGTGATGTCTGTCACTCAACTTACAGACTTATTGGCTGGTTGGCTGAATGAATGGATAAATCAATTAATGAATTAATGGATGGATGGATGAACAAATGGATGGATGGATGGATGGATGAATGACAAATGGATGTGTACAGTGTTAATGAATATGGGAGGGATGTGTTCATATCATGAATTAGTAAAATAATAACTGCTTCTCAGCTACTCTAGCACAGTATGATGGTCACAATGTTATGCTGTCATCTAATATGTATTATTAGTTTGAGTTTTATCCTGATTCTTTTTGAAGGCTACCTACAGTGGACTGATAAGATATTCTCAGAAATGAGGCTCTGTGACAGTTGTTCCTGTCTTCTGCTGTCATGCAGCCTGTTCCTCCATCTCACAATGAGATGACATGCCTTGTGGGCAGGCAGGCTGGCTGGCAGGTGTGCTTTTGCTAGTGTGTGTGTGTGTGTGTATGTTTGTGTGCCAATGAGTGTGTATTTCCATGCTGAAATATGTGTGTGTGTGTGTGTGACAGGCCTGTCGAGCCCATCCCACTCCTCAGCATGAGAAAAACAATAATTCTGACGCATGGAACACTGGAGCCTTCTGTCACTCTTCCCCACTGGCACTCTATTGGGCTCGCTAGTAGGACGTATCACAACAAATCAATTCATCAATCAATCACTCACTCAGTCAGCACAGTCAGTCAGTCAAACCAACTAAAAATACTAAAAATACCCACTGGTGTAATCCCAACTCACCAATGGGTTAAACTCAGCAATAAAGAAGGGATATTAAAATCAATCCACCAATCCACCAATCCACTAATCAATCAGTCATTCAATCAATATAGCAACTAGATTCAAACAATGGAAGTGCTAGGGGTGAGGACATGAGGGGGATTAACTGGAAGTTAACTACTCAGTCACATTGCCCTGCAGCTCACTGTTCCCTGCAGCTCACTGTTCCCTGCAGCTCACTGTTCCCTGCAGCTCACTGTTCCTTGCAGCTCACTGTGCCCTGCAGCTCACTGTTCCCTACAGCTCACTGTTCCCTGCAGCTCACTGTCGCTCTCTTTCTCGTTCTCACTTACGGAAAAACCACATGATTTCATATGTGACATTTCCAGATGTTTTTCACATGTGAAATGTTTTGAAATACTTCAAGTGATGACATTTCACATGAAGTTTCACATGTGGATTTTCACATGTGATCACATAACTTTTTTTACATGATGCCCTGCAAACAAAAATGTGTCGTTAGGATGTTCCCGGAATTCTACAGCACAACGACATAGTCATGTTTTAAGTGTAAAACTAATAATGACTCAATAATCCATGCTTTCTGGGAATGCTATAATGTCCAAAAGCAGTGGTGTAAACTACTTAAGTAAAAATACTTTAAAGTACGACTTAAGTAGTTTTTTTGGGTATCTGTACCTTACTTTACTATATATATTTCTAACAACCTTTACTTTTACTTCACTACATTCCTAAAGAACATAATGTACTTTACTCCATTCATTTCCCCTGACACCCAAAAGTACTCATTGCATTTTGAATACTTAGCAGGACAGGAACATTTTCAAATTCAAACACTTATCAAGAGAACATCCCTGGTCATCCCTACTGCCCTCTGATCTGGCGAACTCACTAAACACAAATGCTTCATTTCGTAATGATGTCGTGAGTGTTGGAGTGTGCGACTAGCTATCGTGAATAAAGAAAAACAAGAAAATGGTACTGTGTGGTTTGCTTAATATCAGGAATTTGAAATTATTTTACTTTTACTTTTGATACTTAAGTATATTTGATCAATTACATTTACTTTTGATACTTACAGTGGGGGAAACAAGTATTTAGTCAGCCACCAATGTGTGCGTTCTCCCACTTAAAAAGATGAGAGAGGCCTGTAATTTTCATCATAGGTACACGTCAACTAGTGACAGACAAATTGAGAAAAAAAAATCCAGAAAATCACATTGTAGGATTTTTAATGAAATTATTTGCAAATTATGGTGGAAAATGGGTATTTGGTCACCTACAAACAAGCAAGATTTCTGGCTCTCAGCAGACCTGTAACTTCTTCTTTCAAGAGGCTCCTCTGTCCTCACTCGTTACCTGTATTAATGGCACCTGTTTGAACTTGTTATCAGTATAAAAGACACCTGTCCACAACCTCAGAACAGTCACCTCCAAACTCCACTATGGCCAAGACCAAAAAGAGCTGTCAAAGGACACCAGAAACAAAATTGTACACCTGCACCAGGCTGGGGAAGACTAAATCTGCAATAGGTAAGCAGCTTGGTTTGAAGAAATCAACTGTGGGACGCAATTATTAGGAAATGGAAGAGCATACAAGACCACTGATAATCTCCCTCGATCTGGGGCTCCACGCCAGATCTCACCGCGTCGGAGTCAAAATGATCACAAGAACGGTGAGCAAATCCCAGAACCACACGGGGGAACCTAGTGAATTGCTGCAGAGAGCTGGGACCAAGTGCCAAAGCCTACCATCAGTAACACTCGTCGCCAGGACTCAAATCCTGCAGTGCCAGACGTGGTCCCCCCTGCTTAAGCCAGTACATGTCCAGGCCCGTCTGAAGTTTGCTAGAGTGCATTTGGATGATCCAGAAGAGGATTGGGAGAATGTCATATATGGTCGATGAAACCAAAAATATAACTTTTTGGTAAAAACTCAACTCGTCGTGTTTGGAGGACAAAGAATGCTGAGTTGCATCCAAAGAACACCATACCTACTGTGAAGCATGGGGGGTAGAAACATCATGCTTGGGGCTGTTTTTCTGCAAAGGGACCAGGACGACTGATCCGTGTAAAGGAAAGAATTAATGGGGCCATGTATGAGATTTTGAGTGAAAACCTCCTTCCATCAGCAAGGGCATTGAAGATGAAACGTGGCTGGGTCTTTCAGCATGACAAGGATCCCAAACACACCGCCCGGGCAACGAAGGGTGGCTTCGTAAGAAGCATTTCAAGGTCCATGTGGCCTAGCCAGTCTCCAGATCTCAACCCCATAGAAAATCTTTGGAGGGAGTTGAAAGTCCGTGTTCCCAGCGACAGCCCCCAAAACATCACTGCTCTAGAGGAGATCTGGAACATGGAGGAATGGGCCAAAATACCAGCAACAGTGTGTGAAAACCTTGTGAAGACTTACATAAAACGTTTGACCTGTGTCATTACCAACAAAGGGTATATAACAAAGTATTGAGAAACTTTTTGTTATTGACCAAATACTTATTTTCCACCATAATTTGCAAATAAATTCATAAAGAATCCTACAATGTGATTTTTTCTGGATTTTTTTATCATTTTATCCGTCATAGTTGACGTGTACCTATGATGAAAATTACAGGCCCTCTCATCTTTTTTAAGTGGGAGAACTTGCACACATTGGTGGCTGACTAAATACTTTTTTTCCCCCACTGTGGTATATTTAAAACCAAATACTTTAGACTTTTACTCAAGTAGTATTTTAGGAGTTATTTGAGGTTGGAAGTGCAGCTCAGTTTTCACTCCCTCATTTTGTGGGCAGTGTGCACATAGCCTGTCTTCTCTTGAGAACCAGGTCTGCCTACGGCGGCCTCTCTCAATAGCAAGGCTATGCTCACTGAGTCTGTACATTTCCTTAATTTTGGGTCACTCACAGTGTCCAGTTGTTCTGCCACTGTGTACCCATGGGGGCGGTGCACAATTCCCAGTATCGTCCAGGGTGGGGAGGGAATGGCCGGCAGGGGATGTAGCTCAGTTGGTAGAGCATGGCTTTTGCAGCGCCAGGGTTGTATTCGCCACGGGGTATAAAAAATTATGTATGCACTCATTAACTGTAAGTCGCTCTGGATAAGAGCGTCCTGCTAAATGACACTAAAATGTAAATGTTAAAATTGTACGCTCTGTTTATGTCCAAATAGCATTAGATTTTGCTCAGTTTTTTTTGTGTTAATTTCTTTCCAATGTGTCAAGTAATTATCGTTTAGTTTCCTCTGATTTGGTTGGGTTTAGTTGTGTTGCTGTCCTGGGGCTGTGTGGGGTCTGTTTGTGTTTGTGAACAGAGCCCCCAGGACCAGCTTGCTTAGGGGACTCTTCTCTAGTTTAATCTCTCTCTGTAGGTGATGGCTTTGTTATGGGAAGGTTTGGGTAATCGCTTCTTTTAGGTGGTTGTAGAATTTGATGGCTCTTTTCTGGATTTTGATAATTAGCAGGTCTCGTCCTAATTCTGCTCTGCATGCATTATTTGGTGTTTTATGTTGTACATGGAGGATGTTCTGCAGAGCCTCAATTTGGTGTTTGTCCCATTTTGTGAATTCTTGGTTGGCGAGCGGAACCCAGACCTAATCAGATCCTAATTGGGAGGTTGAATTTGATGTACTTTTGATGGCGTAGAAGGCCCTTATTTTCCTTATCTCAGATTGTTCACATCTTTGTAGAAGTTACCTGCGGTGCTGATGTTTAGGCCGAGGTAGGTATAATTATTTGTGTGCTCTAGGGCAACGGTGTCTAGATGGAATTTTTATTTGTGGTCCTGGCAACTGGACCTTTTTTGGAACACCATTATTTTTGTCTTACTGAGATTTACAGTCAGGGCCCAGGTCTGAAAATCTAGGTGCTGCTGTAGGCCATCTTTGTTTCGGGGACAGAAGCACCAGATCATCGGTAAACAGTAGACATTTGACTTCAGATTTTCTCGCTCTCTCCCTCTGCCTGCCTCCCTCCTCCCTCCTGCTCTCTCTTTCCTCCTCCCCTCCCTGTTTGGTTTACTGGGTTACTTTCCGTAAAACTGTCCATAACAGAGCGATATCATGAAGCCACAAAACAATATGCTGCATGTTTTGAATAAAAGGCTGTTGGGGAAACGACGTTATGTGTGGCAGGGGAGAATGGAAGATGTGGAAGAAGAGTGGGCGGTCAATATTCATTTCTCTCAGTTTGTCTCTGAGAGGTGTGAATGCTGAGTTTTCTACGTGGCTCTCTAGAGAGATGGAGCTGAGAGATAAGAGAGAGGGAAAGAGAGGGAAAGAGAGGGAGTGAGGGAGGGGAGGGGAGAGGACCATCAACTTGACATCATCTTGGTATCACAGGTACAACTCTATCAGCAAGTAAACAGTTTATCTCCCATTAGACTCACACGTTAACTCGTTTTCACTGTCACACACACATGCAGGTAGGCATGCACGCACACACACAGTAGCCATTTCTCAATCTCTCCCTCTCACACTCATTCACATGCTGTTGAATATAATACTAATTCAATACTTGTACCATCCATACACAAAATTAAATCCATCTATTTTTTGGACTTTTTCACTCTCTCCTTCACTGAAATATCTAATCACTCTAGAGTATGACTAGAGTCAACACCCGAAATGACCCCTCAAACATATTGATAACAAGTGGTCCTTCCAGATGTTTTTATCGTTGCCATTCCACATCACTCTCAGTAGAACCTTTAAAATGTGCTGCCAGAGCTTCTCACTGCCACCACAGTGTGACCTTCAAATAGAACACAAGATGAAAGATCTGACTGCTCCGAATGCTTCTCTTCACAGGGACTCTCTCTGTGGCTTTTGATTTGGTAAAGTCACCTTGTTCTATCCAAAAAGTCTTTTTTGTGTTTGACAGCTTCTTTATGTCTAAACCAGCCGGAAGTCTTTTTGAAGCATGTTAGACATAAAGAGAATCAATCATGAATCAATCCAGGCAAAACCAAGGACCTGCACGGGAAAGGAAAAACTCACTCTAACTTCCTATTCCAAAGCTGATATTGACTTTGCTGACTTTGTCATCTAACACTCATGTATTCAGTGCATGTTCCATCTCACAGAGACAGGGTGGAATCAGAACACCCATCTGCTCATTAACCAATCCAGAGTGTCTCTAAGGTAGCATTGGGGGTCGGTGCAGAGGGGTAAATCCCCCATTTAAACATCTTAATTTGCATTGTTTGTTTCCTTGGATTAATAGGGATTATTCCCCTTGCATCTGAGATTTTAAAAAAACTCTCTCTCTCTTACTCTCACTCGCTGACATTCGCTGTTATGTTTTATAAATATTTCATACAATAGGAAGTGGTACTTTGAAGTACATGAGGAAGTAAATTGTTACATGCATGAAACTATGTTCAGAAAGTAAACAGTTTGACTGTGGAACACCCTCAAATAACCAATCAATTTCAATTGTGTTTCAACCGTACTTTAAACATGTTCGAATAAATCTTTCCCAACCCAAATCTTTTATACCAAGCAATGAACCACATAGAATATCTATGCTCAACAGTTTCACGTCTCAAAATAACACATGTATCTCTCTGACTATGGAGTCTATGGACCATTGTTTTATGGAAGGATCTTCTGAACATATCCAATGAACCCTTTGAACAAGAAGTCACTTCAGACTGGGTTAACCCCTTAATGAGGTCACAGTTTCATAATTAACAAGACCAATATACTGTATGACCTCGCAGATTAAAATAACTGCTAATCTGGGAACAACAGAAAAACAGGAAAGTAGAATAAAAGAAGAGGAAGAAAAAAGCACTTTTATCTGGAATTAGAGGTGATTAAACATGTAGTGATTTGGAACAAATACCAATTTAATGTGATTCCCATTCAGAGGGCTGGGCTGCGGATGGCTGCTGAGGATAGAGATTGGCACAGAGTTCTCGCCTTTGGGGAACGGCAGTATTAGCACAAGATGAATGTGCTTTAATGACAACTGTTGCAGGAAAGAGGGTGAGGCGGGCTGTCAAAACGAGTACGGGAAGTCCTTTGATGTTTTTCTGTGTGTGTGTCAATCAAATCAAAATCAAATCAAATTGTATTTTCTCCTCATACACGTGTTTACCAGATGTTATAGCGGGTGTAGCGAAATGCTTGTGCTCCACCGACAGTGCAGTAATATCTAACAAGTAATATCTAACAATTTCACAACATATACCCAATACACACAAAACTAGTAAGGAATGGGATTTACGAATATTTACATATATGGACAAGCAATGACAGAGCGACATGGACTAAGATACAGTAGAATATTATAGAATAGAATACAGTATATGAGATGAGTAGTGCAAGATATGTAAACATTAAAGTGACTAGTGTTCCATTTCTTAAAGTGGCCAGTGATTTCAATAGGTAGCAGCAGCCTCTAATGTACTAGTGATGGCTATTTAACAGTCTGACGGCCTTGAGATAGAAGCTGTTTTTCATTCTCTCTGTCCCAGCTTTGATGCACCTGTACTGACCTCGCCTTCTGGGTGATAGTGGGGTGAACAGGCAGTGGCTCGGGTGGTTGATGTCCTTGATGATCTTTTTGGCCTTCTGTGACATTGGTGTCTTGGAGGGCGGTTAGTTTGGCCTTCCTGTGACATTGGTGTCTTGGAGGGCGGGTAGTTTGCCCCCGGTAATGCATTCGGCAGACCGCACCACCCTCTGGAGAGCCCTGCGGTTGCGGGCGGTGCAGTTGCTGTACCATGCTCTCAATTGTGTGTGTGTGTATGCATACGTGCAGGCATGTGAACTTACAGTACATACGCCTAATGTGTGTGTGTATGTGTGTGAGCTTGTGTGCATGTGAGTGTGTGTATCCACGGTTTATTCGTATTTTCCTGTGTGCATACACTCAATCCCAGCGTCAAAACAGAATTTATATCTGAGACTAATGACTAGTAATTACACCTGTGGGGAAAACTGCTGCCTTTAAATCCGTAAACCTCCGTAACAGCGGGATTAGCACCGCCTTAGCGGGTTATTTTACACGGCTAATGCTGCATTAACTCAGCCCAGCATCACATGGCTGCACACAGTAGAAATGTGTCTCCTGGGCTGCATCTCAAATGGCACCCTATTCCCGTAAGGCAATATATAATGTAATGTATAGGGAATAGGGTGTCATTTAAGACACCCTTACTGTTGATATTTCCAGCACCTGTACGGCATCTTAATGGCTTTCTGTGGTAATGAACTAAAGCATGGTGAAAGCACATGCATGGGACAGAGATGCAGGGGAGGAATGACAATGGCTTGCACATTTGTTTCTCATACATTTCTAATTCTTCCAGCCGCACTCATCATGCATATTTAGTGCTTCAAAAGATAACTGTGAACATGGAGAGGCACAGGATTCAAGCAAGGATGCTAGGCTAATTGCCATTCCCAAGTTTTATGAGTCAAATATTTGTCATGCTTGTTTGGTTTAAGTTTTTTTGCAGTTGGCTGAGCAACAGGATGTGTAGTCCACTAAGTTGCTTGGAAATGACACTACAGCAGTGGCAAATGATGGTATCGCAACTTTAAACAGGAGATCCAAACGTTCTACCATAACATGATTTCTGTTGATATTTGTATGTATTTATTAGGGATCCCCATTATTAAAGCACTTACATTACAAATAAAACAAAATATAAAACAGTACATCATATGACATTATTACACCACTACCTATCTACAACACAAAATGTTTATATATCTGTCTCCTTATCAAATATGGGATTCGTGTTTTTCCCTGAACTCAAAATGGAGTTATATAATCTCCCACATCACCAACAGCAGTCTTACAGGTTCATGGACCTGTCTTCACTTGCTGTTCTCTTCATGTTTAGATGTCTCTCTTCTCCAGTTTTGGGCCCGGAGGCAAAGAAAATGTAAACAGTTTTGACAAGGTTATCACTCGTCTCCCATGACAGTCATCCCTCCATTCCGACACAATGTTTATGCAAACTTTCGCTCTCCCACCGACATGTCCCTGGCTTTTTAAGACCATCCAAGCAGGAGAACGGAATATCAATTTCCGTCTCACACTGGGGCTAGGGCCATTGTAATGGGGAGGCGACATCTTGTGACATCATTCAGATGCGTGCACATCATTAGAAAGGATTACGCTTCTGATAGAAGAGTCTTGGCAGATTAACAGATGGCTCTTATTCAGGATGTATCACTTGATTCATGCTGTGCCTGAAACAACCCTGGGTGGGAAGCTCAGGGAACTGATGGTGGAAGAAGATATGTGACTTGTTTCAGGAAACTAGGCAAATGTCGCTACTTCACAGGAGAGGCATTTGAACGTAAACATTTTTAAAAATCAAAATTTGTTTTTTTGGCAGAAATTCCTTCTGGAACATGTGAACTTGCATGTGCCTTAATAACAAACTTGTATTCCATCTGTTAATACGAATACAATTGCTAAATTAAGAGCCTAGTTGGTTAAGCCACGGAAAAGACAGGAACTTTCCTGCTAGCCATGATTGGCTGAGATAATAGATTGGCTGGACATGCCGAGAGATGAGTTCGGATTGGACTGACATGTAGCACGCTTCTGTCTATAACATGAGCTGCTCCATATGTGCAAGTATCCTTTCTAACGCTGCTTTTTTGTAAGATATCACAAAGAACTGTGATAATGTTGCTAATGCTCTCTACTTTCTGGAGGACCGAGTTTTGAAATCAGTGGAATGCCTGGTGGAAGCAGGGTATGATAGCTAAGTAGATGGAGAAAATTCAGGAGTTTGATTATGCAGAGGGAGTCAAAAATAGAATACAAAAAGGCTGTTGTATAAAACACCTGTCTCCGGATTACATGTTCAAACTAAGGGCAACCATGGCATCCGTGACAGAGAGGGAGAAGCGTTCATCCATGTATACGGGTAAGAGAGTCTAGCTAGCTACATTTTCAGATATTATACGTTTCTAATTTTGTCAGAAAGTCATTTCCATTGCAAGTTAAAGCGTACTGTTAGCTAGTTAGCTAATGTTAGCTGGCTGGCTTGCTAGCTAACGTTATGTGTATGAGCTGTGTATTAATATTATTCGTATCTCAGAGCCATTTGCATTGCTATTTATAGCCTAATGTTAGCTAGCTAGCTAACATTGAACCTAGTTGGTTATCTTTAGCTACCTGTAGATTCATGCAGGGTAGGAATGTTATGAGTTGGGATTATGGTTAATTGTTTAGCTAGCTAGCTAGCTAGCTACATGTCTAAACAAAAGACTCCACTATACAAGTAACCATATCACTGTACCGTTTACACCTTCTGTATCCCGGGCATGTGACAAATAAACGTTGATTTGATTTGATATAGTGTGTGTTTACCAGAGACGGTAATGTAAAGAACAGCATGACCTGCACCAAAGTCAAATTAAGATATAACGTTAAGCCAACGAGACAGTGTCCAAGTTTTAAAATGTCATCACACTCACAACAGTAAGATATTTTCTTTTAATTAGCTCGCCATTAACTTGGAAGTAATGATCTTGTTGTGAGATTATTTTCCTGTAATAATGAACACAGATTAGCTGAAGTTAAGACGTTGTCAGCTCTATGATATGGTCATTATTTGAACTGGCTATACAGCTAACTAAACAAGCTAGAAACTAACCAAAACATTGTTTATAAAGTTGATTTAAGTTGCCTGGTTTGCTAGATTGACATACAGTGGGGAGAACAAGTATTTGATACACTGCCGATTTTGCAGGTTTCTGCTCCTACTTACTTACAAATGTAGAGGTCTGTAATTTATATCATAGGTACACTTCACCTGTGAGACGGAATCTAAAACAAAAAAAAATCCAGGAAAATCACAATGTATGATTTTTTAGTAATTAATTAGCATTTTATTGCATGACATAAGTATTTGATACATCAGAAAAGCAGAACTTAATATTTGGTACAGAAACCTTTGTTTGCAATTACAGAGATCATACATTTCCTGTAGGTCGTGACCAGGTTTTGTCACTACACTGCAGCAGGGATTTTGGCCCACTCCTCCATACAGACCTTCTCCAGATCCTTCAGGTTTCGGGGGCTGTCGCTGGGCAATACGGACTTTCAGCTCCCTCCAAAGATTTTCTATTGGGTTCAGGTCTGGAGACTGGCTAGGCCACTCCAGGACCTTGAGATGCTTCTTACGGAGCCACTCTTAGTTGCCCTGGCTGTGTGTGTTTTGGTCGTTGTCATGCTGGAAGACCCAGCCACGACCCATCTTCAATGCTCTTACTGAGGGAAGGAGGTTGTTGGCCAAGATCTCGGCGATACATGGCCCCATCCATCCTCCCCTCAGTACGGTGCAGTCATCCTGTCCCCTTTGCAGAAAAGCATCCCCAAAGAATGATGTTTCCACCTCCATGCTTCACGGTTGGGATGGTGTTCTTGGGGTTGTACTCATCCTTCTTCTTTCTCCAAACACGGCGAGTGGAGTTTAGACCAAAAGCTCTATTTTTGTCTCATCAGCCATGACCTTCTCCCATTCCTCCTCTGGATCATCCAGATGGTCATTGGCAAACTTCAGACGGGCCTGGACATGCGCTGGCTTGAGCAGGGGGGACCTTGCGTGCGCTGCAGGATTTTAATCCATGACGGCGTAGTGTTACTAATGGTTTTCTTTTGAGACTGTGGTCCCAGCTCTCTTCAGGTCATTGACCAGGTCCTGCCGTGTAGTTCTGGGCTGATCCCTCACCTTCCTCATGATCATTGATGCCCCACGAGGTGAGATCTTGCATGGAGCCCCAGACCGAGGGGTGATTGATCTCATCTTGAACTTCTTCCATTTTCTAATAATTGCACCAACAGTTGTTGCCTTCTCACCAAGCTGCTTGCCTATTGTCCTGTAGCCCATCCTAGCCTTGTGCAGGTTTACAATTTTTATCCCTGATGTCCTTACACAGCTCTCTGGTCTTGGCCATTGTGGAGAGGTTGGAGTCTGTTTGATTGAGTGTGTGGACAGGTGTCTTTTATACAGGTAACGAGTTCAAACAGGTGCAGTTAATACAGGTAATGAGTGGAGAACAGGAGGGCTTCTTAAAGAAAAACTAACAGGTCTGTGAGAGCCGGAATTCTTACTGGTTGGTAGGTGATCAAATACTTATGTCATGCAATAAAATGCAAATTAATTACTTAAAAATCATACAATGTGATTTTCTGGATTTTTGTTTGTAGATTCCGTCTCTCACAGTTGAAGTGTACCTATGATAAAATTACAGACCTCTACATGCTTTGTAAGTATACTTATTTCCCTCATTAAAATGCAAATCAATTTAGTAACATTTGACATGCGTTTTCTGGATTTTTTTGTTGTTATTCTGTCTCACTGTTCAAATAAACCTACCATTAAAATTATAGACTGATCATGTCTTTGTCAGTGGGCAAATGTACAAAATCAGCAGGGGATCAAATAATTTTTTTCCCTTACTGTATATAGCATTTTGGAAAGAATACATGATTATTTGTCGATCTGAAATGAAACCATCAAGTGATACATTTTAAACAAATACAGGTCTGTCATTGAACAACACCATACCATGATTAGATAGTGAAAAAACACACCATTCTTTCATAATTTCTTGAAGCAATAAAAGCTAATTTACCAGCATTGCTGAAAATGGGTTTTGGGAATTCAACTCTTCATATGGACACAAAGAAAACAGGGATTTTCAACTGTAGTCCTACAAAGGGTGTTAGGATGCTGATTCTCCTCTCTCAATGTTTCTGTTCCATTCTGGTAGAGACCAGTCTTAGAGAACATAGCTTCGGTTCTGTCCTGCTGAGTCCCCTGGCTCCCTGCGGCCTCTGTTTCTGGCCCCAGCCCAGTACCCTACAGTCCATGTTACATCTTCCACCTGTCCACCCCAGAGGTAGTCCCACCTGGTAGAGCACGGGCGCTTGTAACGCCAAGGTAGTGGGGTTCGATCCCCGGGACCACCCATACACAAAAAAAAATATGTATGCACGCATGACTTTAAGTAGCTTTGGATAAAAGCGTCTGCTAAATGGCTTACTATTATTATTCCCCCACCACACCCTAGGCCGTTTCCTGCTGTGGAGGCAGGGTGTGAGCGAACTCATTAGCCTATCCCGGCCATGAGCTTTTAATTCAATGCAGCCCACCACCACACGTTCGCTTATCCACCCTGCCAATGAACAACAGAGTGGATTACGCAATATAAACCTAAACACACTCATATACACACCCATGCACACATGCACACACATCTACAACAACAACAACAACAACAACAACAATCATCTTCACAGAATATAATAGTTTTTCAGGCTGCTCAGGGAAAGTATGAGTGAAAACAGTGGTGATTCACAGTTCACACCAGTAGGGAAGAATGACATCATTGACTGTTTTAACTCTGGCCTTGACCTTGCAGTCTAGTGCAGTGCAGACACTTTCCACACTTTCACGTTCACCCTGTTCAATACAAGGGGTGGCTATAGCCTCTGGCAAGCACTCACTCCCCTCTTTCTCTCTCATCGGTCTCTCTCCCATCTCTCCTGTGTGTTTGCGCTACTCAGTGCAGTCAGTTCAAGCAGTGCTGCTGAAATACCACTCCCATAGCTAACTGTCTGCCTGACAGGCAACTGTAACCTCTGTCAGGGGAAGAGGGAATCATGAATCAGAATTAAAACAAGTGCTCCAAGCATCTCCCAGTGCGTCAACGCATGATAATGAGAGAGGGGATGGAAGAGGAGAAGATGTAGAAAAACTATAGAGGAGAAGAGAGGGAAAGGGGTAAAAAGAAAGGGGAAAAGGAGGATGGGCTTGGGAAAAGTTTAGTAAGAGACAGATAGAGTGGTGATGGAGAGAATACCAAGCATATGAAGTACACTAGACACACAAACACACTATTTTGCTACTCAAAAATGTTCTCTCATTCACACACCTCTCACTCTCTTCCTCTCTCAACCATCTATCTCTATCCATCACGCACATAAACAAGCTGGAAAACACCAGATGCATTTCCTCATTCACTCCTCACCTTTATGTAAGCAGCTTGTTTTTGAGACAGCTCAGGAGAAATGTGATTTATTGATTGAGTGCTGCTGCCTCGCCTGCCCAAATGGCTCTCATCCCTTCCTCCCTCCCAACCCTCACTCCATCCCCCTATCCCTTCCTTCCTCCCTCCCAACCCTCACTCCATCCCCCCATCCCTTCCTCCTTTCAACCCCTCATCCATTCCCCCATCCCCCTCCCTCCCAACCCTCACTCCATCCCCCCCATCCCTTCCCTCCCTCCCAACCCTCACTCCATCCCCATCCCTCCTTCCTCCATCCCAACCTCCTCCCCCCATCCCTTCCCCTCCCTCCCAACCTCACTCCATCCCCCCCATCCCTTCCTCCCCTCCCAACCCTCCCAACCCTCACTCCATCCCCCCATCCCCCTCCCTCCCAACCCTCACTCCCCCCCCCCCATCCCTTCCTCCTCCCAACCTCACTCCATCCCCCCATCCCCTTCCTCCCTCCCCCAACCCTCACTCCATCCCCATCCCTTCCTTCCTCCCAACCCTCACTCCATCCCCCATCCCTTCACTCCTCCCGCTTGTAAAGGCAGACACACAGGTAACTACCAAAATAAAGGAAACACCTACATAAAGGGAAAGTAGTGCATTGGGGCACCACGAGTCAGAACAGCTTCAATGCACCTTGGCATAGATTCTACAAGTGTCTGGAACTCTATTGGAGGGATGTTGACGACATTCTTCCACGAGAATTCCATCATTTGGTGTTTTGTTGATGGTGGTGGAATCTCCCATAAGTGTTCAATTGGGTTGAGATCTGGTGACTGAGATGACTATGGCATATGGTTCACATCGTTTTCATGCTCATCAAACCATCCAGTGACCACTCGTACCCTGTGGATGGGGGCATTGTAATCCTATGGGGGGCATAGCCATGGTAGCCAAAATAATGGCCAAAATAATTTCCTGCCAAGCATTTTTATACATGACCCTAAGCATGATGGGATGTTAACTGCTTAATTAACCCGGGAACCACACCTGTGTGGAAGCACCTGCTTTTAATATAATTTGTATTCCTCATTTACTCAAATGTTTCCATTATTTTGGCAGTTACCTGTATGTTTATATTTAATTGGCATCAGCCCGCGGCGCAGCAAAATCACAGAATCTATCAATGCTGGAGGTGCACAAATCAATACACTCAATCAGTGTTTCTCCCACTGCTCATGGTGCTATGCTGTGTGCATCTCACCAACTTTGACCACTCATCCATCTGTCCACAACACCTATTAGCCTGACATTGGGAAGATGTTGAAGGTGGTTTTATTAGTGTAATGTCAGAATGTGATTGTGTCTCATTGCTCCACATGAGTGATTCAGCTAGGTAAACAAACATATAAAGATGTTTTTTCTTAATGATAGGTATTCTATTTGATTCTAGTCTATGACCACACAGCTCTTTTCCCACATTTACCCCCCCCCACCCTCTGCCCCCCCCCCTCATCTTTCTCATCTCCTTCCTTCTGCCCAATATTGTCTCCCTCCCTCTATCCCTCCCTCTATCCCACCTCCATCTATTCATTTCTCTTTCCCTCTATCCTGTGTGTCTTAAGGAAATCCTTGGAGTAATTAAAAGTTCGCTTTAAAAAATGTATTTTGTTATGTTTCAACTTCCCCTTAACCTTTTCAAAACTTGCCCTGGAAGGATGGGATGCAGCAAGGCATACATAGCAGTTGAGTTAGGGAGGGATTGAGCAAAAATATTGACGTTTGAATAGGGTGAGAGAGGACCAGAAACATAGGTGGATAGAGGCAGAGAGGAATGAATGGATGGAGGTGGGATAGAGGGAGGGAAAGTTGGGCAGAAGGAAGGAGATGAAGTAAGAGATGAAAGAGAGATAGAGGAGAGAGAGAGGGATATCAGGACAGAGACAGAAAGGGAACCACCCTGGCAGTGTGTGGGTGAGGAGGACTCCACTGTGGGTGATGTGAGTCTACTGGAGCAGCTGTTCCACAGAGGCCTAGTCAGAAACAGACAGTGTCCTAGGTCTGTCCTTGGCCTGGGCTTACCTGACTCACCATTCCCCCTCTCTCCTCCCAGCCGTCCGGCTCCCCATGCTAGCTCTAGCCAGAGAGGAGGATTCGTCCTACTTTCCCTGCCTGCTGTGGGCACACAGGTGCCAGTCGTTGCGGGATTGTTTGAAGGTAGTCTCCGTGTTTGGGGAAAAAATGTCATCCTACATTTTTCCCCAAACACGGAGACTACCTTCAAAAAAAAAATTCAGAGGGGAAATGGGACATCGATTGCCTATGAGATAATTTTAGAAAGCGGAGAGAGATGAGAGCGAGGGAGAGAGGGACTTAAGAAAGAGCCTATCAAAGTAGAGGTATTTGTGATGAACAGAACACCCTGTCTCTCCAATAGACACTAGAGAAATAGATGT
The DNA here is from genome assembly GCF_020615455.1 of Coregonus clupeaformis. Taxonomy (NCBI): domain Eukaryota; kingdom Metazoa; phylum Chordata; class Actinopteri; order Salmoniformes; family Salmonidae; genus Coregonus; species Coregonus clupeaformis. Next base: position 5,051,764 of record NC_059219.1, read on the forward strand.
GTGTTTAAGGGCAGTAATCACCTCAAAGGTTTGTGAGAACCAGTTGAATGGAGGAGATTATGGTCATTAGCAGTGATTAGGGGATGACTAGACGTTTTGAGTTAGAGCCAGTCTGCCATTACCTCTCCTTGTTCTCTGACAAGCGATAAGCCTAACTCAAACATTCCCTTTGTGGTGGAAATCACAGTTGCCCCTTAAGTCCCAAACTTTTCCTTTGTTCATGATCTACACCTACAGTACAGGATTTTTCAAGTTTCCTCTCTCTTCTTAGTGAAACAGTTGTTGGACATTAGCAATACAATGTTGTGTTTTTTTACGTGTTTCTGTGTGCATGTTGGATGGGCCGTTATACACTTAGCCAGCTTCTACAGAGACAACAATTAGAATGGAGGAACCTGAAAAACAGTCAGACAAACCAACCTGGCAACAAGTATCTTTAGAAAGACAGGAGGGAAGCAGAACATAGAAATAAAGACAGGCATAACCACCCCAATGAGAACACAGAGAGAGAGAGAGAGAGAAACATAGAGACAGACAGACAGACAGACAGACAGACAGACAGACATAGAGAGAGAGAGAGAGAGAGAGAGACAGAGAGAGACAGACAGAGAGAGAGAGAGAGAGAGAGAGAGAGACCCAGGGACATGTACTAGTCTGTGGCGACCCAAATGCCAGAACTGGACAAGAACCTGACACCCTCAGCACACAGGGGGACAAACACCTACCTGGAGGTGACAGCATTCCCTCCCCCATATGCCCCCTAGGCACAACTACGACAACATAACCAACAAAAACGGGTCACGACTCCTGCAGCTCTGTCGCACACTGGGTATGTAAATAGTCAATGGTAGGCTTCGAGGGGACTCCTATGGTAGGTACACCTATAGCTCATCTCTTGGCAGTAGTACTGTAGAATACTTTATCACTGACCTCAACCCAGAGTCTCTAAGAGCATTCACAGTCAGCCCACTGACACCCCCTATCAGACCACAGCAAAATCACAGTCTACTTGAACAGAGCAATACTCAATCATGAGGCATCAAAAGCCAAAGGAACTGAATAATATTAAGCAAATGCTATAGATGGAAGGAAAGTAGTGTTGAAACCTACCAAAAACAATTAGGAAACAACAAATTCAATCCATTCTAGACAACTTCCTGGACAAAACGTTCCACTGTAATAGTGAAGGTGTAAACTTGGCAGTAGAAAACCTAAACAGTATATTTGACCTCTCAGCTTCCCTATCAAATCTAAAAATCTCTAACAGAAAACCAAAGAAAAGTAATAACAGTGATAAATGGTTTGATGAAGAATGCAAAAAACCTAAGAAAGAAATTGAGAAACCTATCCAACCAAAAACATAGAGACACAGAAAACCTGAGCCTACGCCTTCACTATGGTGAATCACTAAAACAATACAGAAATACACTACGGAAAAAGAAGGAACAGCATGTCAGAAATCAGCTCAATGTAATTGAAGAATCCATAGACTCTAACCACTTCTGGGAAAATTGGAAAACACTAAACAAACAACAACACGAAGAGCTATCTATCCAAAACGGGAGATGTATGGGTAAACCACTTCTCCAATCTTTTTGGCCCTATAACAGAGAACAAACAGCAAAAATATACATGATCAAATGCAAATCTTAGAATCAACTATTAAAGACTACCAGAACCCACTGGATTCTCCAATTACATTGAATGAACTACAGGACAAAATACAAACCCTCCAACCCAAAAAGTAATATGGTGTTGATGGTATCCTCAATGAAATGATAAAATATACAGACCACAAATTTCAATTAGCTATACTTAAACTCTTTAACATCATCTTTAGCTCTGGCATCTCTGGACTGATCACCCCAATCCACAAAAGTGGAGACAAATTTGACCCCAATAACTACCGTGGGATATGCGTCAACAGCAAACTTGGGAAAATCCTCTGCATTATCATTAACAGCAGACTAGTTCCTAAGTAAGCTTGTCCTGGGGCTCTGTTTACAAACACAAACAGACCCCACACAGCCCCAGGACAACAACAACAACAACACAACTAGACCCAACCAAATCATGAGAAAACAAAAAGAGAATTACTTGACACATTGGAAAGAACAAACAAAAAAACAGAGCAAACTAGAATGCTATTTGGCCCTAAACAGAGAGTACACAGTGGCAGAATACCTGACCGCTGTGACTGACCCAAACTTAAGGAAAGCTTTGACTATGTACAGACTCAGTGAGCATAGCCTTGCTATTGAGAAAGGCCGCTGTAGGCAGACCTGGCTCTCAAGAGAAGACAGGCTATGTGCACACTGCCCACAAAATGAGGTGGAAACTGAGCTGCACTTCCTAACCTCCTGTCAAATGTATGACCATATTGGAGACACATATTTCCCTCAGATTACAGCGATCCACAAAGAATTAGAAAAACAAACCCAATTTTGATAAAATCCCTTATCTACTGGGTGAAAAAACCACAGTGTGCCATCACAGCTGCAAGATTTGTGACCTGTTGCCACAAGAAAAGGGCAACCAGTGAAGAACAAACACCATTGTAAATACAACCCATATTTATGTTTATTTATTTTCCCATTTGTACTTTAACTATTTGCACATTGTTACAACACTGTATATATACATAATATGACATTTGAAATGTCTTTATTCTTTTGAAACTTCTGAGTGTAATATTTACTGTTAATATTTATTGTTTATTTCACTTTTTGTTTACTATCTACTTCACTTGCTTTGGCAATGTTAACACACGTTTCCCCATGCCAATAAAACCCTTAAATTGAATTGAATTGAAATTGAGAGAGAGAGAGAGAACAATCAGGACAATGGAATCTGAAGAAGACTGGGACAGAGCAGAGAGGCTTGTTTTGATGTGTAGGCAACTCAACTACTCGTGTTATGTCAAGTCATTACAGAATGCAGACACACACACACACACACACACACACACACACACACACATACACACACACACACACACACACACACACACACACACACACACAGATAAAGGGAATATTATTACTTTCAGATTTCTCTGAAACCCCAGGAGGTTAACTGTGTAGACTTTCCCTCCAGTATAGCTGAAGGGTATACAGTGGCTTGCGAAAGTATTTACCCCCCTTGGCATTTTTCCAATTTTGTTGCCTTACAACCTGGAATTAAAATTGATTTGTTGGGGGTTTGTATCATTTGATGTACACAACATGCCTACCACTTTGAAGATGCAACATTTTTGTGAAACAAACAACAAATAAGACAAAAAAACAAAACTATTCCCCCCCCCCCCCCAAGTCAATGCTTTGTAGAGCCACCTTTTGCAGCAGTTACAGCTGCAAGTCTCTTGGGGTATGTCTCTATAAAGCTTGGCACATCTAGCCACTGGGATTTTTGCCCATTCTTCAAGGGCAAAACTACTCCAGCTCCTTCAAGTTGGATGAGTTCCGCTGGTGTACAGCAAACTTTAAGTCATACCACAGATTCTCAATTGGATTGAGGTCTGGGGTTTGACTAGGCCATTCAAGACATTTAAATGTTTTCCCCTTAAACCACTCAAGTGTTGCTTTAGCAGTATGCTTAGGGTCATTGTCCTGCTGGAAGGTGAACCTCCGTCCCAGTCTCAAATCTCTGGAACGCTGAAACAGGTTTCCCTCAAGAATATCCCCTGTATTTAGCGCCATCCATCATTCCTTCAATTCTGACCAGTTTCCCAGTCCCTGCCGATGAATAACATCCCCACAGCATGATGCTGCCACCACCATGCTTCACTGTTGCCTCCCTGATTAATGCCCTCCTTGCCTGGTCCGTGAGTTTTGGTGGGCGGCCCTCTCTTGACAGGTTTGTTGTGGTGCCATATTCTTTCCATTTTTTTATAATATATTTAATGGTGCTCCGTAGGATGTTCAGAGTTTTGGATATTTTTTAATAACCCAACCCTGATCTGTACTTCTCCACAACCTGTTTGGAGAGCTCCTTGTTCTTCATGGTGCCGCTTGCTTGGTGGTGCCCCTTGCTTAGTGGTGTTGCAGACTCTGGGGCCTTTCAGAACAGGTGTATATATACTGAGATCATGTGACAGATCATGTGACACTTAGATTGCACAAAGGTGGACTTTATTTAACTAATTATGTGACTTCTGAAGGTAATTGGTTGCACCAGATCTTATTTAGGGGCTTCATAGCAAAGGGCGTGAATACATATGCTCACCACTTTTCTGTTATGTATTTTTTTGAATTTTTTGAAAAAAGTTATTGTTTTCAATTTACTTCACCAATTTTGACTATTTTGTGTATGTCCATTACATGAAATCCAAATAAAAATCCATTGAAATTACAGGTTGTAATGCAACAAAATAGGAAAAATGCCAATGGGGATGAATACCTTTGCAAGGCACTGTAGGATGAGAATCCACAGATATGCATTGTACTGGTATGCATAATAATATTGTCAATATGATCCCTCCCAGTGTGTCAGTCTGCAGTAGCAGCCTGCAGTATCTTAATAGGGACGACCTGAGAACTTCAGCGTATCAAATTCCACTAACTCGCGGCGTACGGCCTCCTCCACGGTATAAAAAGACGTTAGTCTCCGTGTCTCTCCCTGTGTCTGTTTATTATTGTGTCATCATATTGGTGGAGGAGCAATTGAGACTAATTTGTGAATATCTCCGGAATAAAAGAGAGGCAGCGATCAATGTAACCCTCTCTTCACCCCCGGGCGATCTGCGAGCTGGTACATTACGTGATTAGAATGCAGGTTGCCGTGCCTACGGGCCAGGCGCCGCTCCCTACACACTCGTGTTCTGTTTAATTGGGTTAACTAATAAGGAATTAAGCTGGTACTCAGACAAAAACGCACGCACATACACACACATACGTGTAAGCACAAACAAACACACACACACACACACACATACACTGAGTATACCAAACATTAGGGAACACCTTCCTAACATTGAACTGCACCCCCCTTTTGCCCTCAGAACAGCCTCAAATTTTTTACATTTACATTTACATCATTTAGCAGACGCTCTTATCCAGAGCAACTTACAAATTGGTGCATTCAACATATGATAGCCAGTGGGACAACCACCTTTTATTTTTTATTTTTTTATTTTTTATTTTTTATGGGTGGGGTGGGGGAAGAAGGATTACTTTATACTATTCCAGGTATTCCTTAAAGAGGTAGGGTTTCAAGTGTCTCCGGAAGGTGATCAGTGACTCCGCTGTCCTGGCGTCGTGGGGGAGCTTGTTCCACCATTGGGGTGCCAGAGCAGCGAATAGCTTTGACTGGGCTGAGCGGGAACTGTGCTTCCGTAGAGGTAGGGGGAGCTAGCAGGCCAGAGGTGGATTAACGTAGATTCCAAACTCTCCACCATGGCCAAGACCAAAGAGCTCTCCAAGGATGTCAGGGACAAGATTGTAGACCTACACAAGGCTGGAATGGGCTACAAGACCATCGCCAAGCAGCTTGGTGAGAAGGGGACAACAGTTGGTGCGATTATTCGCAAATGGAAGAAACAAAATAACTCTCAATCTCCCTCGGCCTGGGGCTCCATGCAAGATCTCACCTCGTGGAGTTGCAATGATCATGAGAACGGTGAGGAATCAGCCCAGAACTACATGGGAGGATCTTGTCAATGATCTCAAGGCAGCTGGGACCATAGTCACCAAGAAAACAATTGGTAACACACTACGCCGTGAAGGACTGAAGATTCTGCAGCGCCCGCAAGGTCCCCCTGCTCAAGAAAGCACATATACATGCCCGTCTGAAGTTTGCCAATGAACATCTGAATGATTCAGAGGAGAACTGGGTGAAAGTGTTGTGGTCAGATGAGACCAAAATGGAGCTCTTTGGCATCAATTCAATTCACCAGGTTTAGAGGAGGAGGAATGCTGCCTATGACCCCAAGAACACCATCCCCACCTTCAAACATTCAGGTGGAAACATTATGCTTTGGGGGTGTTTTTCTGCTAAGGGGACAGGACAACTTCACCGCATCAAAGGGACGATGGACGGGGCCATGTACCGTCAAATCTTGGGTGAGAACCTCCTTCCCTCAGCCAGGGCATTGAAAATGCTGGATGGGTATTCCAGCATGACAATGACCCAAAACACTTGGCCAAGGCAACAAAGGAGTGGCTCAAGAAGAAGCACATTAAGGTCCTGGAGTGGCCTAGCCAGTCTCCAGACCTTAATCCCATATAAAATCTGTGGAGGGAGCTGAAGGTTCGAGTTGCCAAACGTCAGGCTCGAAACCTTAATGACTTGGAGAAGATCTGCAAAGAGGAGTGGGACAAAATCCCTCCTGAGATGTGTGTGCAAACCTGGTGGCCAACTACAAGAAACGTCTGACCTCTGTGATTGCCAAAAAGGGTTTTGCCACCAAGTACTAAGTCATGTTTTGCAGAGGGGTGAAATACTTATTTCCCTCATTAAAATGCAAATCAATTCATAACATTTTTGACATGCATTTTTCTGGATTTTTTGTTGTTATTCTGTATCTCACTGTTCAAATAAACCTACCATTAAAATTATAGACTGATCATTTCTTTGTCAGTGGGCAAACGTACAAAATCAGCAGGGGATCAAATACTTTTTTTCCCTCACTGTACAGTCAGACACACAGGCTAATACTATGCTAAAGACTGCAACACGATACACACACACACACACCTACTACACACATTGCAGGTAGAAACACACAGCAAGTTAATTTGGTCCACCACCCACTGTTGAGCCCTGCTGCTGTTCTGATCGCGGCCTTGAAACGCATTCATTTCTGGACAAACTGTTCATTATAAGAGGGAGAGAGATCTGAGAGTCTCACGCTGTCTGTGCCTCTCTCTCTGTTTCTCTCTCTCTCACTCTATATGTATCTCTCTCTGTCTCTCTTTTCTCTCTATCTGCCTCGCTCTCCCTATTGCTCTCTCTCTCTCTGTATCTCTCTCTCACCCTCTGTATCTGTCTCCTTATAATTTGTTTATCTTTCTATCTGCCTCTCTCTCTCTCTCTTTCTCCCTCTTCCCCACTCTGTTCCTCACTTTCTGTCTCTCGCTATCTCTCTGTCTTTCTTTCTTTCTCAATTTAATTATTTTTTTTACTACAGAGAGAGATTGCTGATTTGAAAACAGAGCGACAGAGATGTAAAAAATGTGACTCTGAACACTTGATGCAACACATTTGATGTATAACCAATGGATACGGCTTTGTTCTCTTTGAATAAGCAGAAAAACATGCTGAACCTGTTTGATAAGGCTTGATTGACGTAATTCTAAACTAACATAATACATTATTGATGACCTTTATTGATTTCCTTTAAACGCCTGCTCTCATGGGTTATAATCTCAATGACACACGATAACAAACAGTATCAGACCCCCACGTTCAAGATGGAGCACATTCATAGGCCTTTGTGGTATGTGTGTGTGTGCGCTTGGTTTTGTTTGCACCCCATCCTGATCTCCTCACCAATAGAGCTCAATAGCCATCTCTGTTAAGGATTATTGAGTACTGTATCTTTAAGGGTTGATACACCCAAGTATGATGGTGTCATCTGTAGTCCTTAATGATCAACTTGCAGTAACTGTTTAGTATTATTTATTTTGAATGTTGTAGCTTTATCCATGTCCGGCTTGCATTCTGCTTCATGGCATAGGCGGCAGGTAGCCTAGCGATCAGAGTGTTGGGTCAGTAAACAAAATGTTGCTAGTTCGAATCCCCGAGCCAACAATGTGAACAAATCTGCCGATGTGCCTTTGAGCAAGGCGCTTAACCGTAATTGATCCAGGGTCGCCATTGATAATGGCTGACCCTGGCCCCACTCTCCGAGGGTGTCTCGGGGGTGGTTGGGATTTGCAAAAAAACTATTTCAATTGACACGTGTATGATACACATGTGTGAAAAAGGACAAATACAAACACCCACCAATTAATTATGTATTATTATCATGACAGCATGGAGTCATCTAATGTGAGTTGTTTTGGCAGCTGTTTGCATGATGTGCTATGTCATTCTAGTCACTGCATACATAACAGAAAGTTCAATTGTCAAGTGTGACCTGAAACACAACACAGCACCAGCGTTCAACCAGTTGTGACTTACAGAGGAGAACTATGGAACGCGTGTGTGTGTGTGTTTGTGTGTGTGTCTGTGTGCGTGCATGGGTGAATGGGTTTCCTGGCATTGACCCACACTGGCATCCTGCCAGCTGCAACATACATCATGTACAACGTATGGCCACATAGGACATTACTGTTGATATCGGGCGACCTCTGTCAATATAAGGTCACCACTGGACAACTCCATAGAGTGAGGTTGACATGGAGTTCTGTTATAGGCAGTAACAGCTGACTGTGGGCATCTACACATGTACACATGGGATATGAACACAAACTCATTAATTCTTTAATATCGATCACTTCCAGTGTTGACAGGACACACCTCTGTGTAGACCTACAGCAAGGCAGTGGACAGTGTAAAGAGTTTGACTGAACTGAGTGCTGATATGCTGTGTGGGCATTTGCCACTGTTTGATTGTGCGGCCAAGCTGTGTTGGACTGTGTTGGATTTGCACTTGCTAGGCTTGGCGACACTGGAATGGAAACTAGGCTAGACTTAAACTAGGCTAGACTAGGTTGTGTTAGATAACCGTGGTCTACATTTAACCATATTAAAGTCTGGGTTTGCACTGCACTCAGAACTCTCCTCTCCTCCTCTCCTCCACTGCTGCATTCTGCCTGCCTGGGGCCATCGTGACGCCCACTGCCTCTCCTCTCCTCTCCCATCCCTGCATCCCTCTCAGGGTAGACTGTCATGTTTTTGCTACCCAATCCCTTTTTCTCTGTGTTTTTCTTTTCACTATTTAAAACAGGCTCTCCTATAGAGAAGTCTAGAAGACGAGAGAGGGTTATAAATAGATCTGTGAATAGTCTTGGAGTGATTCTGTAGCCTTAGAGAAAGAGGAGGGGGATGGCAGGATGGAGGGAGAGCGAGAGAGAGAGAGAGAGAGAGAGAGGGGGATGTTTTAAACAGCTCTAGCTGTAACCCCCCAGGGCCAGTTGGATATAATCAATTAAGTCTGAGGGTCCTACTAAATCACCCCAAAAATGCATAATTCCAAACAGTCGATTTCTGAGTGGATAGACTATTGTAAGTATCTAAAGCCAGCTAAATCTGAATCAGTCGTCTGAGTTTGTGTTTGATCTGAGGGTGGACACTGGGTAGGAAGAGATTGTCTTTGGGGTACTTTTGGGTACCTGTTTGTGGTTGTTTGGGGTACGTGTTTGTGGTTGTTTGGGGTACGTGTTTGTGCTTGTTTATCGTTTGTTTGTGCTTGTTTGGGGTACCTTACTAACTGTAAGTCGCTCTGGATAAGAGCGTCTGCTAAATGACTAAAATGTATGTAAATAATACCTGTTTGTGGTTGTTTGAGGTGATTAGTAAGACCCGGAAAGGGTGCCATTTGGGACAAAGATTTGGAGCTGTTGAAATAAAACCCTGCTGTGTGACAAGGACAGGTGAGTTACACAAAGATGAGTCCCTCTCTCAATCCCTCCCTCCCTCCCTCCCTCCCTCCATCCCCTTGTTCCGCTGTCTATGGAAGCCTTGAAAGGATCTTAATGTGAAGCAGGATCAGAAATGTCAAGGGATTCACCAACGCTTGTATTCTTTTTATATATTTTGTGACATACTCAGCATTCAGTCTACAATGGATACAGGCTGGGTGAGGAATCTTGGTAACAGACCACACACTTGCGTCACACACTTCAACTCAAATATTGCAAATCCATAGTGCTGTTATACCCAGGGAGAAGGCAGGGAATATAAAAACGATTTCTGTGTGTGTGCATGTGTGTGTCTCTGTGTGTGCCTGTGTGTGCATACGCTTTTGTGTGTGTTTACTCCCAAACCCAGTGTTTTGGACCCCTGGGCCATATAATAAAACGCTTCCAATTCCAGCGAAGGAAACACACTCATGAAAAACCCTGCCTCGTCAGTTTAGCTTGTTGCGGCGAGAAGCCTGGATTGTGCGAGTGTCATAGCCGTGACTAAGAGCAGTGCATTATGGGCCGTGCAGGGAGGAGAAAAATAAAAAACAAACCACAACAGGCCAGTCAGTGTAACCATGCCAACCCTGGGTTAAAACAAAACATGCACAGAGGACATTTTTCAACCCAAACCTTGTCATTTTAGTCATTTAGCAGACGTTCTTATCAAGAGCGACATACAGGAGCAATTAGGGTTAAGTGCCTTGCTCAAGGGCACATCGACAGATTTTTCACCTAGTTGGCTCGGGGATTAGAACCAGCAACCTTTCAGTTACTGGCACAATGCTCTTAACCACTAAGCTACCTGACACATTTACATTTTGGTCATTTAGCAGACGCTCTTATCCAGAGCGATTTACAGGAGCAATTACGGTTAAGTGCCTTGCTCAAGGGCACAGACAGATTTTTCACCTAGTCGGCTCGGGGATTAGAACCAGCGACCTTTCGGTTACTGGCACAATGCTCTTAACCACTAAGCTACCTGACACCTGTCTAAGAAACAAACTGAGGCACTAGCGCTCAAGCAATTTTAACTCTAAGTACTTTTTGTTGTTGTTTTGCAGAGCTTCATGACAATAATCAATTTAATGGAGTATTTAGAATGAATGAATGGGAAACGTAATTTCTGGTTAGATTTTTAGAAACACTACGGCTCTGGACAAGTCTGAAACCCCCTGGATGTGATCCCCCCTCCGTTTCATCTCTGAACTGCCTCTACTCTAGCTACTTATTTAGGTTTTTCAAAATTGCATGTCTTTTTTCTTGTTGGTGTTGCTTAAAGCGCTTTGAGATTGTAATGAAAGCGCTATTAAAGTTAAATCAATTATTATTTACACTGAGTATACAAAATATTAAGAACACCTGATCTTTCCATCACATAGACTGACCAGGTGAATCCAGGTGAACGCTATGATCCCTTACTGATGTCACTTGTTATATCCACTTCAAATCAGTGTAGATGAACGGGAAGAGACAGGTTAAAGAAGGATTTTTAAGCCTTGAGACAATTGAGACATGGATTGTGTATGTGTGCCATTCAGAGGGTGAATGGGCAAGACAACAAATGTAAGTGCCTTTGAACGGAGTATGGTAGTAGGTGCCAGGCGCACCGGTTTGTGTAGAGAACTGCAACGCTGCTGGGTTTTTCACACTCAACAGTTTCCTGTGTGTATCAAGAATGGTCCACCACCCAAAGGACATCCAGCCAACTTGACAACTGTGGGAAGCTTTGGAGTCAAAATGGGCCAGCATCCCTGTGGAATGCTTTCGACTCCTTGTAGAGTCCATGCCCTGACAAACTGAGGCTGTTCTGAGGGCAAAAGGTGGTGCAACTCAATATTAGGAAGGTGTTTTTAATGTTTGGTATAGTCAGTGTATAATCCCAAGCTGTTCAGAGGGAAGATATACTGTATATTGGAGGAAATTGGGATGAGGGAAAAGGCACACATACACAGACACACACACCCTCTCGCTCAAACACACACACGCACGCACAAGAGTACACACACATACATACACACACACCCATATTCACACACATACAGTGGGGAGAACAAGTATTTGATACACTGCCGATTTTGCAGGTTTTCCTACTTACTTACAAATGTAGAGGTCTGTAATTTATATCATAGGTACACTTCACCTGTGAGAGACGGAATCTAAAACAAAAATCCAGAAAATCACAATGTATGATTTTTAAGTAATTAATTAGCATTTTATTGCATGACATAAGTATTTGATACATCAGAAAAGCAGAACTTAATATTTGGTACAGAAACCTTTGTTTGCAATTACAGAGATCATACGTTTCCTGTAGGTCTTGACCAGGTTTTGCACACACTGCAGCAGGGGATTTTGGCCCACTCCTCCATACAGACCTTCTCCAGATCCTTCAGGTTTCGGGGCTGTCGCTGGGCAATACGGACTTTCAGCTCCCTCCAAAGATTTTATATTGGGTTCAGGTCTGGAGACTGGCTAGGCCACTCCAGGACCTTGAGATGCTTCTTACGGAGCCACTCCTTAGTTGCCCTGGCTGTGTGTTTCGGGTCATTGTCATGCTGGAAGACCCAGCCACGACCCATCTTCAATGCTCTTACTGAGGGAAGGAGGTTGTTGGCCAAGATCTCGCGATACATGGCCCCATCCATCCTCCCCTCAATACGGTGCAGTCGTCCTGTCCCCTTTGCAGAAAAGCATCCCCAAAGAATGATGTTTCCACCTCCATGCTTCACGGTTGGGATGGTGTTCTTGGGGTTGTACTCATCCTTCTTCTTCCTCCAAACATGGCGAGTGGAATTTAGACCAAAAAGCTCTATTTTTGTCTCATCAAACCACATGACCTTCTCCCATTCCTCCTCTGGATCATCCAGATGGTCATTAGCAAACTTCAGACGGGCCTGGACATGCGCTGGCTTGAGCAGGGGGACCTTGCGTGCGCTGCAGGATTTTAATCCATGACGGCGTAGTGTGTTACTATTGGTTTTCTTTGAGACTGTGGTCCCAGCTCTCTTCAGGTCATTGACCAGGTCCTGCCGTGTAGTTCTGGGCTGATCCCTCACCTTCCTCATGATCATTGATGCCCCACGAGGTGAGATCTTGCATGGAGCCCCAGACCGAGGGTGATTGACCGTCATCTTGAACTTCTTCCATTTTCTAATAATTGCGCCAACAGTTGTTGCTGTCATGATCGTCTGAAGGAGCGGACCAATACGCAGCGCGTGGAGTGAACATGATGACTTTATTTAATTAAAGCAACCACGAAAAAACAACAAATGACGATCGTGAAGTCCTCTTGACACCCGACAGAACATACAACACTGGAACAATAACCCACAAAACAAAGGAGAAAACACACAGAATATATATGGCTCCCAATCAGAGATAACGAGCCGACAGCTGACACTCGTTACCTCCGATTGGGAGCCATATATATTCTGTGTGTTTTCTCCTTTTGTGGGTTATTGTTCCAGTGTTGTATGTTCTGTCGGTGTCACAGAGGACTTCACGTATCGTCATTTGTTGTTTTTTTCGTGGTTGCTTTAATTACCAACAAAGTCATCATGTTCACTCCACGCGCTGCGTATTGGTCCGCTCTTCAGACGATCATGACAGAATAACCCACCACAAAAGGACCAAGCAGCGTAACAAGCGGCAACAGGACCTACCTACACAGGAGTTATGGACGCCTCCTAAGGTCGGGACATGGGAAGAGTTATTGGACGGAAAGGATCCTTGGGCACAACCGGGAGAATATCGCCTCCCTCGTGAAGAGCTGGAGGCAGCCAAAGCCGAGAGGAGGTGGTACGAGAGGCAGCGCGAAGGCGAGGCTGGAAGCCCGTGGAAGAGAGGCAACCCCAAGAAATTTTTTGGGGGCACATGGCTTGGGCAGCTGGGCAGCAGGAGGCTGCCACAGGGAGAAAAGGAGAGAAGGCTAACGGAGTACGGGAGCCATTGGCGAGTGGAAGGAGGGAAGTTGTTGTGGCACGGCATGAGAGACTGAAGTGTGTTCCCAGTCTGGTCCGGTCCGTTCTTGATCCCCAGTTAAGGCCAGTGGTGGGTGTTCCCGGTACGGACCGGTCTGTTCCTACTCCACGCACCAGGTCCACGATGTGCGTCGCCAGCCGGCCAGAGTCTGCCGTCTGCCCTAGGGCGTCTGAACTGCCCGTCTGCCAAGCGCTGCATAAGCCGCCCGTCTGTACTGAGCCTGCAAAGCCGTCCGTCTGCCATGAGCCTTCAGAGCCGTCCGCCAGACAGAATCATACACCTGCTATGGAATCAGCAGGAGCCGACGCAGCCTATGCTGGACTGGAGGCTCGGGTTCGTGACCGGCAGGAGCGGCTCATGCGGATGGGAGCCGTCCTGCTGGAGGTGATGACTGCAATCCGAGGCTGGGGTCCGCCTCCACCGCTAGCCGCCCAGCCAGCACCATCAGCCAGCCATGAGCAGCCAGACCCGTTAGCCAGCCATGAGCAGCCAGATCCGTCAGCCAGCCACGAGCAGCCAGATCCGTCAGCCAGCCACGAGCAGCCAGACCCGTCAGCCAGCCATGAGCAGCCAGATCCGTTAGCCAGCCGCGAGCAGCTAGATCCGTCAGCCAGCCATGGGCAGCCAGATCCGTCAGCCAGCCGCGAGCAGCCAGATCCGTCAGCCAGCCGCGAGCAGCCAGACCCGTCAGCCAGCCGTGAGCAGCCAGACCCGTCAGCCAGCCACGAGCAGCCAGATCCGTCAGCCAGCCATGAGCAGCCAGATCCGTCAGCCAGCCATGAGCAGCCAGATCCGTCAGCCAGCCGCGAGCAGCCAGATCCGTCAGCCAGCCATGAGCAGCCAGATCCGTCAGCCAGCCATGAGCAGCCAGATCCGTCAGCCAGCCATGAGCAGCCAGATCCGTCAGCCAGCCATGAGCAGCCAGATCCGTCAGCCAGCCATGAGCAGCCAGATCCGTCAGCCAGCCATGAGCAGCCAGATCCGTCAGCCAGCCACGAGCAGCCAGATCCGTTAGCCAGCCACGAGCAGCCAGATCCGTCAGCCAGCCGCGAGCAGCCAGATCCGTCAGCCAGCCAGGATCCGCCAGAGCCGTCCAGCCAGGATCCGCCAGAGCCGTCCAGCCAGGAGTCCGCCAGAGCCGTCCAGCCAGGGTCCGCCAGAGCCGTCCAGCCTGGATCCGCCAGAGCCGTCCCGCCGGGATCCGCCAGAGCCGTCCAGCCGGGATCCGCCAGAGCCGTCTAGCCAGGATCCGCCAGAGCCGTCCAGCCAGGATCCGCCAGAGCCGTCCAGCCAGGATCCGCCAGAGCCGTCCCCGCCAGGATCCGCCAGAGCCGTCCGCCAGGATCCGCCAGAGCCGTCCCGCCAGGATCCGCCAGAGCCGTCCCGCCAGGATCCGCCAGAGCCGTCCAGCCAGGATCCGCCAGAGCCGTCCAGCCAGGATCCGCCAGAGCCGTCCAGCCAGGATCCGCCAGAGCCGTCCAGCCAGGATCCGCCAGAGCCGTCTAGCCAGGATCCGCCAGAGCCGTCTAGCCAGGATCCGCCAGAGCCGTCTAGCCAGGATCCGCCAGAGCCGTCTAGCCAGGATCCGCCAGAGCCGTCCAGCCAGGATCCGCCAGAGCCGTCCAGCCAGGATCCGCCAGAGCCGTCCAGCCTGGATCCGCCAGAGCCGTCCCGCCAGGATCCGCCAGAGCCGTTCCGCCAGGATCCGGGCCAGAGCCGTCCCGCCAGGATCCGCCAGAGCCGTCCCCGCCAGGATCCGCCAGAGCCGTCCCGCCAGGATCCGCCAGAGCCAGCCAGCCAGGATCCGCCATCTAGTCAGGTGATGCCCCCTTAGCCCGGGTGCTGCCCTTTAGCCCGGTGCTGCCCCTTAGTCCGGTGCTGCCCCTGAGTCCGGTGCCGCCCCTTAGCCCAGTGCTGCCCCGTAGTCCGGTACTGCCCCTTAGCCCGGTGCTGCCCCTAGGCCGATGCTGCCCCTTAGTCCGGGGTTGCCCCTTAGTCCAGGTGGGGTTAGGTGGAGGGTGGTCATTGGGAGGAGGCTACCGAAGCAGGTTGTGACTGTGGTGGGGTGGGGATCACGACCGGGGCCAGAGCCGCCACCATGGACAGACGCCCACCCAGACCCTCCCCTAGTCCTGATGTTGGTGCGCCCGGAGTTCGCACCTTTAGGGGGGTACTGTAACACTCTGGCTCTATGGACGTTTATATTGAGCCAGGGTTGGTCATTTTCTTGTGTTTGGGTGTATTTCATTTGGTGGTGTTGGGGATGGGTGAGTTTCATTTTGTTTGTGTCATGTGGTGATTGGTCGATGACTCCCAATCAGAGGTAACGAAGTGTCAGCTGTCGGCTCGTTATCTCTGATTGGGGCCATATATATTCTGTGTGTTTTCTCCTTTGTGTTGTGGGTTATTGTTTCTTTGTTGCTGTTAGTAGTATTCAGTATAGAACTTCACGGATCGTCATTTGTTGTTTTCTTCGTGGTTGCTTTAAGTTAATAAAGTCATCATGTTCACTCGCAACGCTGCGCATTGGTCTCCTCCTTCAGACGATCGTGACAGTTGCCTTCTCACCAAGCTGCTTGCCTATTGTCCTGTACCCCATCCCAGCCTTGTGCAGGTCTACAATTTTATGCCTGATGTCCTTACACAGCTCTCTGGTCTTGGCCATTGTGGAGAGGTTGGAGTCTGTTTGATTGAGTGTGTGGACAGGTGTCTTTTATACAGGTAACGAGTTCAAACAGGTGCAGTTAATATAGGTAATGAGTGGAGAACAGGAGGGCTTCTTAAAGAAAAACTAACAGGTCTGTGAGAGCCGGAATTCTTATTGGTTGGTAGGTGATCAAATACTTATGTCATGCAATAAAATGCAAATTAATTACTTAAAAATCATACAATGTGATTTTCTGGATTTTTGAAAATTACAGACCTCTACATGCTTTGTAAGTAGGGAAACATGCAAAATCGGCAGTGTATCAAATACTTGTTCTCCCCACTGTACATACACACAAGCTCCAGCCATGAAAGTGGTGTAATCACAGTGAGTAGCTTAGGGGTGGTAGAGGCGATTAGGGCAGGTATGACATGGTGTAACATTCATTATATGATACTGTGCCTGAGGAGGATCAGCCAGCCTGAACACAACACAGAGGAGACACACACTAATACACACTAACAACACACTCACACACACACAAACAACACACACACAGCTCCAGCATTGCTCACGCCACTCAGACCTTGTATACTGCTGTACAGTCTGCTTTCCTTATTGAGGATTAAACAGAAACACGGAGAGAAGGAGAGATGGAGAGAGAGGCCATCAGGGATAGAGGTAGGGAGGGAGATGAGGGAATGAGAGGAATAAGGGTAGAGAGATGGAGAGAAGAGAGGGAAGGAGGAGGGAGGCCTGGATGTTCAACGGGAGAAGGAGAGAGTGTGAGAGAGAGAAATGTAATTGATCAGCAGGGAGCTGTTGCAACACATGGGTCGTTCCACAAAATGAGTGGAAGTAGAAATTGTGCACCAATATTGAATTTTAAAAGCCTGTTACATTCAAAGAAGTGCCCTTTTAATACGGACCACATTGAGAATTCAACAAAAACATCAAATGTGAATAAAGACTTGCTAAAGTGTCCCTTCGTGCACCTTCTGTGACTTCTAGGAAGATTTTAACCCACTTAACCCAACATTTGTCCAAGTTTTCACCGTCAATGTAAAGCCCTAGTTATTTTTTGTTGCTTTGACAAAGTCATTTCTGAAGATTATTATTTATTTCATGTGATTAGTCATTCATTAGAACAAAAAAATAACCTGCCTCTCATTTTAAGGTTAACCCTGTTACGTCAACTGATGTCTCGTTTTAACGTGGTTAAACAATTACTTTTTTACAATTACTTTTTAAAGGAACATTAAAAATCTAATACTCAAATCATAGTGTAAAAGCAGGTGAACTGGTTCTACTCTTTTTGGAAATGTTCTGGTGTTTTGTGGTGGAAAACTGAGTGGGTTGAGCCCCACCTGTTTTGAGCCCCACATTTTTAGCTAAAAACAGGGTTGCCTGTTTTGCATGTTATTTTGGCATTAATCAGTTAATCAGTTTGCAAGCAATGTAAAAAAAAATTTTTTTAAACATTGAGTTAATAAAGCCGCATACAAACACAGTCTCTTTTTTGCTTTCTTGAGTAAGGCAGCTCCAAAATGCAGGTGTTTCAGCCTAGCTCAGTGCTTTCTGAGGTGGTGGGGCAGCCAGCAGAAAATACGGAACGTAGGGGTTGGTTATGTTCTCTAGTTGCACAGTGATTGGCTCAGTGTTCTGTCACTCATGTGGACACTACGTCACTACCAGATCTAAGGGTAGAGCTCGAAAATTCAAGCCCCTTGGCTGTTGCCATAGAGTTACATTAGAAGTGCTAATCCAAGAAGGCTCAAGGTCATTGGCCACAGATAAAATTACGTCAAATCACGTTATATCTACAGTAGCTTTGATTGGACTGATCATGTCAACATCATACTTTCAAAATCTTAGCTAGCAGTCATCATCATGAATCAAGTCGACAATCTACTGGCAAATCCTTTTTAATCCTTGTCATATGAAGATAAATAATGAAGAGAAATTATAGATAAAATGTATCGGTGCTCATCGGCCATTGGACATAAACATTACACAACAAGTTGGCAATCGCAAATTCAACAATGAGTGGTTTGGAAGGAATCAGTGGCTAGCTGCAAGCATTGCAAAGCATTCACTAGCCTGCTAGTCAGTGGAGTGTGTGTGTGGTCCCAATTCTGGGTTTAAGGGTCTCTTTTCCAAGCTTAAAATGAAAAACATTCAACATTGGCCATGCTGTCAATGAATTTCTGCCGCGCTCAAAACAACTGTTAACTCAGACCTGGGAACTCCGACTGGGAAAATACGTTTTGAACCGTCATCCAACTCGGAATTGTAAGTTGGGAACTCGGGCCTCTTAATTTTTTATTTTTTATTTTATTCAATTTTGATCTCAGGCCTCTTTCTAGAGCTACGACCTGAAGATCACTGAAATCTTCATGATTCGACCTTGTTTTTTTTCCAGAGTTCCCAGTTGTCTTGAAAGCACCATAAATCCAGAGAATGCCAGACTTGGATGACAAAGTTTGCTGACAAAATTTGCCCCTGATGGACCGCAGCGCCACCTTCCTGTTCAAGTCAGCACAACAAGGTGAGTCCAAAAAATGTATTGTATGTTGCTGCATAAATTATGTAATATGCCAGGGAGATATATATATACTGTAGCTGAGAAAGTAATACTAAGTTTAAGCTGTTAGTAGCCCATGTGCCTCACCCTAATAATTTGGTCTATTTTCCCCTCTTAATTTCAACTACTGTTCTGACTTGGTGGTGCACATGTAGCCTATAACCTGTTTTAGAGAATATTTAAATGTTGTAAGAGCTTTCATTGTCTGCTTATATGCCCCCTTTATTTATCCTACGGTTCTGACTTGGTGTACAGGGAGAACACTGTAAGAACGGTCCATGTTCTGAATTCTGTCGCTGCACATTTTCAAAAGTGCTGAACAAATAGTTATATTGACTATGTCCATCCTAGCTCGCTCATTAAAGTCTTAATCAAAATTACGGATTGCCTCTTATCCACTTGTCGTCTCCTTATGCCATAGTCTGTACATCTCAATTGTCAGTAGAAACCACATTTGTTTAAGCAAGTCAGCCATATCAGCTATGTTTTTTTTAAAGGCAGTAAATGAGGCTGAATGAACTGTTTCGCTGCCAGACAAGGCTCTGCTGATAGCCAGGTGTAGTAGTGGTAAGGTGTTGGGACTGCTGTTGGGACTCTGCTGTTGGGACAGCTTTATGTAGGCCCTAACAGTTTGTGGGCACCATTTGTCACCGTTATAGTGCAATTAATGTATTGTTTAGTGTTGTGTTGTGTAGTGGCTTTGCTGGCATGAATACCCAATTTTTAATTTTTTGTTTGCCCCACCAAGATTTACATGCTAAAATCGCCACTGACCTTAACCAATCGGAATGAGTGCCTAAACTTAACCCGTAACTTCAAAATGTGGAGACATGGAATGAAACAGAGCAGCGGCAGCAAAAACACTTCGACATTTGGAGAACATGGATGAATGTCTGAAGTGAGACTGTGAGAGCTTGTTGGAAATCAAAAGGTTTTTTTCCACCACGTTACACATCTCAAAAGGCACCGAAGTGGTTGAACGACCCACATGCTGTGTCTGCACTCAAAGACCAAGAGGATGGGAGAGAGAGACACCAGGCCAAACACACAAACACGCACACAACCCTGGCTTCCGTGCTGTAGATTTAATTCCCTTGGTGTGTGTGTGCATGTGCGTGTGTGCGTGTGTATGTATGTGTGTGTGATCAGACGCATGGTGAGGCTATTTCATCTCTCTGTGATCCTCTCTAGGGATGCAGTAATAAATAGTACATTTGTTATCCAATAAACACCCTATGCATCCACAACAGGAGACTAATGGAGCTAACTAGTAGTATGTGTGTGTGTGCGTGCGTGCGTATGTATGTGTGTGTTGTGTGGGCACGAACGAACACAAAGCTTGCTACACACAAAGCTTGCTACAGTATGACCTACTTTGTAAAGGGTGGAACCAAACTCTGTGATTATATAGTGGGCATTCATTTGAAAGAAAATCCACAAAGGAAATTAATAATCCACAAAACTTCACTGAGTTTTGGTTGGGGGAAAGGGGGAAATTGAGATCAATTTTCTCATTATACCATAAAAGACAAGAAATAATTAGAGCTAAAGTAGCAGAGGCAATGGGCTATTCAGAAAAAGAAAGAAAACAAGCAAGCTTTGGTGCTGTTCAATTCAGCTAAATAAGGCTGCTTTCATTCAGAGCAGCTCAAAACCCGGCAACAATCTATCTACTGTACACATTCACTGGCAAAGTAATGAGTCAATTAATCAATCAACAACAGACGCAAACAAAAGCTGCACACGCAAATTAACAAATACTGGATATCTCTCTCTCTCTCTCTCTCTCTCTCTCTCTCTCTCTCTCTCTCTCTCTCTCTCTCTCTCTCTCTCTCTCTCTCTCTCTCTCTCTCTCTCTCTCTCTCTCTCTCTCTCTCTCTCTCTCTCTCATAAACTGACCAACCGTGCTTTTTTTACGTGTGTATTTCCAGTCGGACATCAGGAGGAAATCCATCTAGAGGAGATTTATTTATTTTTTGCCAGAAACTCAGACATATACTCTGGGACACACCTCATGCAAAATGTCCTACAGGCCAATGCAGTGAATATTTGAATACCGCCCAGACTTGACTGAAACACGCTTCTGTAAACTCCGGATGAAAAAACTGTCAGGATGCTTAGTGTGTTTACTGTATCTGAAATAGGCTAACAAATAAGGTTTTGGGTTAGTTGGCAGTCACAAGGCAAATGTTTAAATTGGGTCTCACTAACGCACCTTTCTATAATAGCATCCTAAATGAAACACCTTGGTATCCTTTCAGATTTTTCAAATGAATCACCCTTTCGGGGACTGGGGGATTTAAACATTATTTTTAATTAAAATAATAACTTTGAAACTGATCCAGTTATCACCTCAGTTGAAAGAATCAGGGAGCATCAAAGAGAGTCTCCACAGTATCACCTCAGTTGAAAGAATCAGGGAGCATCAAAGAGAGTCTCCAGTGAGGCCACAACACCATTCCAACACCACTGAGACACAGAGCAGGGGGCCTTTCAAAGTGCAACACCAAAAGAGGACCCGGTGTGCCTGCAAATCGCTTCCCTGCCTGGTGTTTTACAAATTAGCAAACTGGAAGCAGGAGCAGCAAACGCCTGCCTGATAACACACACACACACAAATACACACACCACTCTAAAAACCAGGAGCGAGGCCAAGAGTGATCGAGGTTAAATAAATGAAACGCTTCTCATAAATCCTTATCAACTCTTCCGCCTGCGTGATTCATTCACACAGCCCAAACGGCAAAGATGAGGATGTTAACAAATTGGCGCTTAAAATCGTGTCCCAATTACATCTAACTACCTATACTACTCTGCTAGTGTGCTAGCCAGCTATTAGCAATATAGCAACACTTATGCTGGCCTGAAAGGATGGAAAGAGATAGAAAAACTAAACTTCCCTTTTATTCTCTTCCTCCTCTCCCCATGTGTCCCCTCCCTGCGCTCCAAAAGGCTTCCAACACTTTTCCAACACTACTTTTAACTAACTACTCCCACTATCTTACTTTGAAGCATGTAGCACTGCACTTATTGTGCAGTTTTTTTTCTCCCAAGCTTCCCACAATAAGTTGGGTGAATTTTGACCCATTCCTCCTGACAGAGCTGGTGTAACTGAGTCAGGTTTGTAGGCCTCCTTGCTCGCACACGCTTTTTCAGTTCTGCCCACAAATGTTCTATAGGATTGAGGTCAGGGCTTTGTGATGGCCACTCCAATACCTTGACTTTGTTGTCCTTAAGACATTATGCTTGTGGTCATTATCCATTTGGAAGACCCATTTGCGACCAAGCTTTAACTTCCTGACTGATGTCTTGAGATGTTGCTTCAATATATCCACATAATTTTCCTTCCTCATGATGCCATCTATTACAGTGGGGGAAAAAAAGTATTTTGTCAGCCACCAATTCTGCAAGTTCTCCCACTTAAAAAGATGAGAGGCCTGTACTTTTCATCATAGGTACACGTCAACTATGACAGACAAATTGAGAAAAAAAATCCTGAAAATCACATTGTAGGATTTTTAATGAATTTATTTGCAAATTATGGTGGAAAATAAGTATTTGGTCACCTACAAACAAGCAAGATTTCTGGCTCTCACAGACCTGTAACTTCTTCTTTAAGAGGCTCCTCTGTCCTCCACTCGTTACCTGTATTAATGGCACCTGTTTGAACTTGTTATCAGTATAAAAGACACCTGTCCACAACCTCAAACAGTCACACTCCAAACTCCACTATGGCCAAGACCAAAGAGCTGTCAAAGGACACCAGAAACAAAATTGTAGACCTGCACCAGGCTGGGAAGACTGAATCTGCAATAGGTAAGCAGCTTGGTTTGAAGAAATCAACTGTGGGAGCAATTATTAGGAAATGGAAGACATACAAGACCACTGATAATCTCCCTCGATCTGGGGCTCCACGCAAGATCTCACCCCGTGGGGTCAAAATGATCACAAGAAAGGTGAGCAAAAATCCCAGAACCACACGGGGGGACCTAGTGAATGACCTGCAGAGAGCTGGGACCAAAGTAACAAAGCCTACCATCAGTAACACACTACGCCGCCAGGGACTCAAATCCTGCAGTGCCAGACATTTTCCCCTGCTTAAGCCAGTACATGTCCAGGCCCATCTGAAGTTTGCTAGAGTGCATTTGGATGATCCAGAAGAGGATTGGGAGAATGTCATATGGTCAGATGAAACCAAAATATAACTTTTTGGTAAAAACTCAACTCGTCGTGTTTGGAGGACAAAGAATGCTGAGTTGCATCCAAAGAACACCATACCTACTGTGAAGCATGGGGGTGGAAACATCATGCTTTGGGGCTGTTTTTCTGCAAAGGGACCAGGACGACTGATCCGTGTAAAGGAAAGAATGAATGGGGCCATGTATCGTGAGATTTTGAGTGAAAACCTCCTTCCATCAGCAAGGGCATTGAAGATGAAACGTGGCTGGGTCTTTCAGCATGTCAATGATCCCAAACACACCGCCCGGGCAACGAAGGAGTGGCTTCGTAAGAAGCATTTCAAGGTCCTGGAGTGGCCTAGCCAGTCTCCAGATCTCAATCCCATAGAAAATCTTAGGAGGGAGTTGAAAGTCCGTGTTGCCCAGCGACAGTCCCAAAACATCACTGCTCTAGAGGAGATCTGCATGGAGGAATGGGCCAAAATACCAGCAACAGTGTGTGAAAACCTTGTGAAGACTTACAGAAAACGTTTGACCTGTGTCATTGCCAACAAAGGGTATATAACAAAGTATTGAGAAACTTTTGTTATTGACCAAATACTTATTTTCCACCATAATTTGCAAATAAATTCATTAAAAATCCTACAATGTGATTTTCTGGATTTTTTTTCCTCATTTTGTCTGTCATAGTTGACGTGTACCTATGATGAAAATTACAGGCCTCTCTCATCTTTTTAAGTGGGAGAACTTGCACAATTGGTGGCTGACTAAATACATTTTTTCC
The DNA here is from genome assembly GCF_020615455.1 of Coregonus clupeaformis. Lineage (NCBI taxonomy): Eukaryota > Metazoa > Chordata > Actinopteri > Salmoniformes > Salmonidae > Coregonus > Coregonus clupeaformis. The sequence goes on from NC_059219.1 coordinate 5,075,507, forward strand.
CCACTGTATGTGAAGTGCACCAGTCCCTCCTGCAGCAAAGCACCCCCACAGCATGATGATGCCACTCCCGTGCTTCACGGTTGGGATGGTGTTCTTCGGCTTGCAAGTGGCCCCCCTTTTTCCTCCAAACATAACGATGGTCATTATGGCCAAACAGTTATATTTTTGTTTCATCAGACCAGAGGACATTTCTCCAAAAAGTACAATCTTTGTCCCCATGTGCAGTTGAAAACCGTAGTCTGGCTTTTTTATGGCGGTTTTGGAGCAGTGGCTTCTTCCTTGCTGAGCGGCCTTTCAGGTTATGTCGATATAGGACTCGTTTTACTGCGGATATAGATACTTTTGTACCGGTTTCCTCCAGCATCTTCACAAGGTCCTTTGCTGTTGTTCTGGGATTGATTTGCACTTTTCGCACCAAAGTACGTTCATCTCTAGGAGACAGAACGCGTCTCTTCCTGAGCGGTATGACAGCTGCGTCGTCCCATGGTGTTTATACTTGCGTACTATTGTTTGTACAGATGAACGTGGTACCTGCAGGCGTTTGGAAATTGCTCCCAAGGATGAACCAGACTTGTGGAGGTCTACCATTTTTCTTCTGAGGTCTTGTCTGATTTCTTTTGATTTTCCCATGATGTCAAGCAAAGAGGCACTGAGTTTGAAGGTAGGCCTTGAAATACATCCACAGGTACACCTCCAATTGACTCAAATGATGTCAATTAGCCTATCAGAAGCTTCTAAAGCCATGACATCATTTTCTGTAATTTTCCAAGCTGTTTATAGGCACAGTCAACTTAGTGTATGTAAACTTCTGACCCACTGGAATTGTGATACAGTGAATAAGTGAAATAATCTGTCTGTAAACAATTGTTGGAAAAATTACTTGTGTCATGCACAAAGTAGATGTCCTAACCGACTTGACAAAACTATAGTTTGTTAACAAGAAATGTGTGGAGTGGTTGAAAAATTAGGTTTAATGACTCCAACCTAAGTGTATGTAAACTTCTGACTTCAACGGTATAACTCCATATCATTAGCCTGTTGAATGTCTTATCGTATAATAACATAGTTATCCTTTCTTTAATTGTAAGTTACTGTAATACACAAATAAAAAAACGATGTGTGTTTTTCAATTAAGAAATGACATATTTACATGAACAAGTTGCACTGGATAAAAAAGAGAGAAGATCAGAAAATGTGATAACACACACACACACACACACACTGTTGTTGCTAATTTGGTGGACTGTGTGCCTGAGGGGGATGGGGGGAGGGGGACAACCATAGGCTCACAGCAGGCCAGTAATCGACATCTGCAGCCAGTGTCCCCTGAGGTCATGACAGTTCCCAGAGGGCCTCCCAAAACCACCACACACAGCCACACGCACGTCATCTCTCACCATGAGCTCCACATCAAAGGTACACCCCCCACAACACCTGTAAAACACACACCTGCTCTTCCTGTGTTGCCCCGAGCAACTCATCTGCATACTGACCCCCCCAAAAAAAATACACCCCTCCCATTCCCAAACATAAAGACACTTGGACCAACAGCATGCAGTAACTGGTATACACTGGCAAACACCAGGAGAAGAGAGGGAAGAAGAGAAACACACAGAGGGAGTTTTGCAGACAGTGTGAGGCAGAAAAAGGTAGCAAAGGATTAAAGGCTACAGGATTAATTGAAGACAAGCTCAGGCATTGGCATAGAATTCCCTCGAAAGTCTCATTTCTCAGCAGATTTAACAACCCTCACAAATAAAACTAGAAATACGAGTTTAAAGACTGCATCAAATCACATTGTTCAAACTAATAATCTATTTCCTGAAAAACAGCCTAATACGGTGACTGATCCACTGCCAACCAACCAGTGTCTCTTTGGTGAGAATGTGGTGGTCATAGTTATCCTACATGTATGCCCGTAAGGAAGGTTTAGGATATGCTGTCATTGTTTCATTACTAACTAAGTTAATTTATTCCCATGTCCTCCCGGGCAGTAACTGTGGTATACCGTACATAATGAAAAAGTCGGGAGACAGATGTGTTGACACCGTTGTTATTATTGTTTCATATCCTGTCAGAAAACTCATGTTTATTTTATTCTGTGTTCCATTAACGAAAGGTCAAGTTAAATCTGCTCTCCTCCAGAGAAGTGCTCTGCATTTATTTAATTTTCCTCTCCTGAAGCATGGAAAATACAACAGGAGGTAGGGAGAGGGAGGGAAGAAGGGAGAGAGGGAGAATAAGTAGGAGAGAATGGGAGAGGAGAGAGATGAGAGATGGATGGAAAGGAGAGAGATGAAAGGGAGAGGTGAGAGGGATGGAGAGAGAGAGAGCTGGGGAGAGAGAGAGCTGGGAGAGAGAGAGAGCTGGGGAGAGAGAGAGCTGGGGAGAGAGAGAGCTGGGGAGAGAGAGCTGGGGAGAGAGAGAGCTGGGGAGAGAGAGAGCTGGGGAGAGAGAGAGCTGGGAGAGAGAGCTGGGGAGAGAGAGATGGGGAGAGAGAGCTGGGGAGAGAGAGAGCTGGGGAGAGAGAGAGCGGGAGAGAGAGAGCTGGGAGAGAGAGAGCTGGGGAGAGAGAGCGCTGGGGAGAGAGAGAGCTGGGGAGAGAGAGAGCTGGGGAGAGAGAGAGCTGGGGAGAGAGAGAGCTGGGGAGAGAGAGAGCTGGGGAGAGAGAGAGCTGGGGAGAGAGAGAGCGGGGAGAGAGAGAGATGGGGAGAGAGAGAGATGGGGAGAGAGAGAGATGGGGAGAGAGAGATGGGGAGAGAGAGATAGAGAGAGAGATGGGGAGAGAGAGATAGAGAGAGAGATGGGGAGAGAGAGAGATGGGGAGAGAGAGAGCTGGGGGAGAGAGAGAGCTGGGGAGAGAGAGAGCTGGGGGAGAGAGAGAGTGGGGGAGAGAGAGAGAGATAGGGGAGAGAGAGAGAGATGGGGAGAGAGAGAGAGATGGGGAGAGAGAGAGATGGGGAGAGAGAGAGCTGGGGAGAGAGAGAGCTGGGGAGAGAGAGAGCTGGGGAGAGAGAGAGCTGGGGAGAGAGAGAGCTGGGAGAGAGAGAGAGATGGGAGAGAGAGAGAGAGATGGGGAGAGAGAGAGATGGGGGAGAGAGAGAGATGGGGAGAGAGAGAGATGGGGAGAGAGAGAGATGGGGAGAGAGAGAGATGGGGAGAGAGAGAGATGGGGAGAGAGAGAGATGGGGAGAGAGAGAGATGGGGAGAGAGAGAGATGGGGAGAGAGAGAGATGGGGAGAGAGAGAGATGGGGAGAGAGAGAGATGGGGAGAGAGAGAGATGGGGGAGAGAGAGAGAAGGGAGAGAGAGAGATGGGGAGAGAGAGAGATGGGGAGAGAGAGAGATGGGGAGAGAGAGAGATGGGGAGAGAGAGATGGGGAGAGAGAGAGATGGGGAGTGAGAGAGATGGGGAGAGAGAGAGATGGGGAGAGAGAGAGATGGGGGAGAGAGAGAGATGGGGAGAGAGAGAGATGGGGAGGAGAGAGAGATGGGGAGAGAGAGAGCTGGGAGAGAGAGAGAGCTGGGGAGAGAGAGCTGCGCGGAGAGAGCTGGGAGAGAGAGCGAAGAAGAAACTGGCAAAATGGCAGAAACGAGAACTGAAAGGAAAACGCAGAGAAAAGAACGAAAAAAAGAGAGAGAGCTGGGGAGAGAGAGAGGCTGGGGAGAGAGAGCTGGGGGAGAGAGAGCTGGGGAGAGAGAGAGCGTGGGAGAGAGAGAGCTGGGGAGAGAGCTAGAAGAGAGAGAGATGGGGAGAGAGAGATGGGGAGAGAGAGAGATGGGGAGAGAGAGATGGGGAGAGAGAGAGATAGAGAGAGAGATGGGGAGAGAGAGATGGGGAGAGAGAGAGAGATGGGGAGAGAGAGAGCTGGGGAGAGAGAGAGCTGGGGAGAGAGAGAGCTGGGGAGAGAGAGAGATGGGGGGAGAGAGAGAGATGGGGAGAGAGAGAGCTGGGGAGAGAGAGAGATGGGGAGAGAGAGAGATGGGGGAGAGAGAGAGATGGGGAGAGAGAGAGATGGGGGAGAGAGAGAGAGATGGGGAGAGAGAGAGAGAGATGGGGAGAGAGAGATGGGGAGAGAGAGATGGGGAGAGAGAGATGGGGAGAGAGAGATGGGGAGAGAGAGATGGGGAGAGAGAGATGGGGAGAGAGAGATGGGAGAGAGAGAGATGGGGAGAGAGAGATGGGGGAGAGAGAGATGGGGGAGAGAGACATGGGGAGAGAGACATGGGGGAGAGAGAGATGGGGAGAGAGAGATGGGGAGAGAGAGATGGGGAGAGAGAGAGATGGGGAGAGAGAGAGATGGGGGAGAGAGAGAGATGGGGAGAGAGAGAGAGGGGGAGAGAGAGAGATGGGGAGAGAGAGAGATGGGGAGAGAGAGAGATGGGGAGAGAGAGAGAATGGGAGAGAGAGAGAGATGGGGAGAGAGAGAGATGGGGAGAGAGGGAGATGGGGGAGAGAGAGAGATGGGGAGAGAGAGAGATGGGGAGAGAGAGAGATGGGGGAGAGAGAGAGATGGGGAGAGAGAGAGATGGGGAGAGAGAGAGATGGGGGAGAGAGAGAGATGGGGAGAGAGAGAGAGATGGGGAGAGAGAGAGATGGGGGAGAGAGAGAGATGGGGAGAGAGAGAGATGGGGAGAGAGAGAGATGGGGAGAGAGAGAGATGGGGAGAGAGAGAGATGGGGAGAGAGAGAGATGGGGAGAGAGAGAGATGGGGAGAGAGAGAGATGGGGAGAGAGAGAGATGGGGAGAGAGAGATGGGGGAGAGAGAGAGATGGGGAGAGAGAGAGATGGGGGAGAGAGAGAGATGGGGAGAGAGAGAGAGATGGGGAGAGAGAGAGATGGGGAGAGAGAGAAGGGAGAGAGAGAGATGGGGAGAGAGAGATGGGGAGAGAGAGAGAGATGGGGAGAGAGAGAGATGGGGGAGAGAGAGAGATGGGGAGAGAGAGAGTTGGGGAGGGAGAGAGATGGGGAGAGAGAGAGATGGGGAGAGAGAGAGGATGGGGGAGAGAGAGAGATGGGGAGAGAGAGAGATGGGGGGAGAGAGAGATGGGGAGAGAGAGAGAGATGGGGAGAGAGAGAGATGGGGGAGAGAGAGAGATGGGGAGAGAGAGAGATGGGGCAGAGAGAGAGAGATGGGGGAGAGAGAGAGATGGGGGAGAGAGAGATGGGGGAGAGAGAGAGATGGGGAGAGAGAGAGAGATGGGGGAGAGAGAGAGATGGGGAGAGAGAGAGATGGGGAGAGACAGAGATGGGGAGAGAGAGAGATGGGGGAGAGAGAGAGATGGGGGGAGAGAGAGAGATGGGGAGAGAGAGAGATGGGGGAGAGAGAGATGGGGGAGAGAGAGATGGGGAGAGAGAGAGATGGGGAGAGAGAGAGATGGGGAGAGAGAGAGATGGGGGGAGAGAGAGAGAGGGGGGAGAGAGAGATGGGGAGAGAGAGAGATGGGGAGAGAGAGAGATGGGGAGAGAGAGAGATGGGGAGAGAGAGAGATGGGGAGGAGAGAGAGATGGGGGAGAGAGAGAGATGGGGGAGAGAGAGAGATGGGGAGAGAGAGAGATGGGGAGAGAGAGATGGGGAGAGAGAGAGGGGGAGAGAGAGAGATGGGGAGAGAGAGAGATGGGGAGAGAGAGAGATGGGGGGAGAGAGAGAGATGGGGAGAGAGAGAGATGGGGAGAGAGAGAGATGGGGAGAGAGAGAGAGGGGGAGAGAGAGATGGGGAGAGAGAGAGATGGGAGAGAGAGAGATGGGGAGAGAGAGAGATGGGGAGAGAGAGAGATGGGGAGAGAGAGATGGGGAGAGAGAGATGGGGAGAGAGAGAGATGGGGAGAGAGAGAGATGGGGAGAGAGAGAGATCGGGAGAGAGAGAGATCGGGAGAGAGAGAGATGGAGATGGGAGATGAGAGATGGAGATGAGAGATGGCGAGGAGAGAGATGAGAGATGAGAGGAGAGAGAGATGGAGAGGGCGGGAGAGAGATGGAGAGGGGAGAGATGAGAGAGATGGAGATGAGAGGAGAGAGATGAAGAGGAGAGAGAGAGATGGAGAAGAGAGATGGAGAAGAGAGATTGATAGATGAGAGAGAGATGGAGAGAGAAATGGAGAGAGAGATGAGAGGGATAGAGAGATGGAGAGGAGAGAGATGAAGATGAGAGAGATGGAGAGGAGAGAGATGGAGAGGGGAGAGAGGAGAGAGGAGAGAGATGAGAGAGGAGAGAGATGGGGAGAGAGAGATGAGAGAGGAGAGAGATGGGGAGAGAGAGAGATGGGGAGAGAGAGAGATGGGGAGAGAGAGAGATGGGGGAGAGAGAGAGATGGGGGGAGAGAGAGATGGGGAGAGAGAGAGATGGGGAGAGAGAGAGATGGGGAGAGAGAGAGATGGGGGAGAGAGAGAGATGGGGAGAGATAGAGATGGGGAGAGAGAGAGATGGGGAGAGCGAGAGATGGGAGAGAGAGAGATGGGGAGAGAGAGATGGGGAGAGAGAGAGATGGAGAGAGAGATGGGGAGAGATAGATGGGAGAGAGAGAGATGGGGAGAGAGAGATGGGGAGAGAGAGATGGGGAGAGAGAGATGGAGAGGGAGAGAGATGGAGAGGGAGAGAGATGGAGAGGGAGAGGGAGAGAGAGATGGAGAGGAGAGTGGGAGACATGGAGAGGAGAGGAGAGAGAGATGGAGAGGAGAGAGAGAGATGGAGAGGAGAGAGAGATGGAGAGGAGAGAGATGGAGAGGAGAGAGAGATAGAGAGGAGAGAGATGGAGAGGAGAGAGATGGAGAGGAGAGGGAGAGAGAGGAGAGGGAGAGAGAGATGGAGATGGGGAGATGGAGAGTGAGAGAGAGATGGAGTGTGAGAGAGAGATGGAGAGAGAGATGGAGAGATGGAGAGGAGAGAGAGATGGAGAGGAGACAGATGGAGAGAGATGGAGAGGAGAGATGAGAGAGAGATGAGAGGGAGAGGAGAGAGAGATGGAGAGATAATAGAGGAGAGTGAGAGAGATGAGAGGAGAGAGAGATGGAGAGGGGAGATGGAAAGGAGAGAGAGATGGAGAGAGAGATGGAGAAGAGAGAGAGATGAGAGGAGAGAGAGATATGGAGAGGGAGAGAGAGAGAGATGGAGGGAGAGAGAGATGAAGAGGAGAGAGACATGGAGAGGAGAGAGACATGGAGAGGGAGAGAGAGAGATGGAGAGAGAGAGATGAGAGAGAGAGATGAGATGGGGAGAGATGGAGAGATGGAGAGGAGAGAGAGATGGAGATGGAGATGGAGATGGAGATGGAGATGGAGAGGGAGGGAGAGATGGATGGAGAGATGTAGAGGAGAGAGATGAAGAGTAGAGAGAGAGATGGAGAAGAGAGAGATGGAGAGGAGACAGAGAGATGGAGAGGAGAGAGAGATGAGAGGGAGAGAGATGAGAGGAGAGATTGAGAGAGAGATGGAGAGAGAGATAGAGAGAGATGGAGAGAGAGATGGAGAGAGATGGAGAGATGGAGATGGAAATGGAGAGAGAGATGGAGAGAGAGATGGAGATGGAGAGGAGAGTGGGAGACATGGAGAGGAGAGGAGAGAGAGATGGAGAGGAGAGAGAGATGGAGAGGAGAGAGATGGCGAGGAGAGGAGAGAGATTGAGAGGAGAGAGATGGAGAGGAGAGGGAGAGAGAGATGGAGATGAGAGAGAGATGGAGAGAGAGATGGAGAGGAGAGAGAGATGGAGAGAGAGATGGAGAGGAGAGAGGGATGGGGGAGAGAGAGATGGAGAGGGAGAGATGGAGAGGGAGAGATGGAGAGAGAGATGGGGAGAGAGAGATGGAGAGAGAGATGGAGAGAGAGATGGAGAGAGAGATGGAGAGAGAGATGGAGAGGAGAGAGAGATGGAGAGGAGAGAGATGGCGAGGAGAGGAGAGAGATGGAGAGGAGAGAGATGGAGAGGGAGAGGGAGAGAGAGATGGAGATGAGAGAGAGATGGAGAGAGAGATGGAGAGGAGAGAGAGATGGAGAGAGAGATGGAGAGGAGAGAGGGATGGGGAGAGAGAGATGGAGAGGGAGAGATGGAGAGGGAGAGATGGAGAGAGAGATGGAGAGAGAGATGGAGAGAGGGATGGAGAGAGAGATGGAGAGAGAGATGGAGAGAGAGATGGAGAGAGAGATGGAGAGAGAGATGGAGAGGAGAGAGAGATGAGAGGGAGGGAGATGAGAGAGAGAGATGGAGAGAGAGAGAGATGGAGCGAGAGAGAGATGGAGAGAGAGAGAGAGATGGAGAGGGAGAGAGAGATGAGAGGGAGATGGAGAGAGAGATGGAGAGGAGAGAGAGATGGAGAGGAGAGAGAGATGAGAGAGAAATGGAGAGGGGAGAGAGAGGAGAGAGATGGAGAGGAGAGAGAGATGGAGAGGAGATGGAGAGGAGATGGAGAGGAGAGAGAGATGGAGAGGAGAGCGATGGAGAGGAGAGAGAGAGAGAGAGATGGAGAGGAGAGAGAGATGGAGAGGAGAGAGATGAGAGAGAGATGGGGAGAGCAAGATGGAGAGGGAGAGATGGAGAGGGAGAGAGATGGAGAGGAGAGGAGAGAGTGAGAGATGGAGAGGGAGAGGAAGAGGGACAGTAGAGAGAGATGGAGAGGAGAGAGATATAGATGAGAGAGAGAGATGAGAGGAGAGAGAGAGAGATGGAGAGATGGAGAGGGAGAGGAGAGAGATGGAGAGGAGAGAGAGATGGAGAGGAGAGAGAGATGAGAGGAGAGAGAGATGGAGGGGAGAGAGAGATGGAGAGAGAGATGGAGAGGAGAGAGAGATGGAGAGGAGAGAGAGATGGAGAGGGAGAGAGAGATGGAGAGGAGAGAGAGAGGAAGGAGAGAGATGGAGAGGAGAGTGAGATGGGGAGGAGAGAGATATGGGGAGATGGAGAGGGGAGAGAGATGGGGAGATTGAGAGGAGAGAGATGGAGAGATTGAGAGGAGAGAGATGGAGAGGAGAGAGAGATGGAGAGGAGGGAGATGGAGAGGAGAGAGATGGAGAGGAGAGAGATGGAGAGGAGAGAGAGATGGCGAGATGGAGAGATGAGATGGAAAGGAGAGAGATGAGAGGGAGAGAGATGAGAGGGAGAGAGAGAGATGGAGAGGAGAGAGAGAGATGGAGAGATGGAGAGTAGAGAGAGGAGAGAGAGATGAGAGAGAGATGGAGAGGAGTAGAGAGATGGAGAGGAGAGCGAGATGGAGAGGAGAGAGAGATGGAGAGGAGAGAGATGGAGAGATGGAGAGGAGAGAGAGATGGAGAGATGGAGAGGAGAGAGAGGGAGAGGGGAGAGAGAGATGGAGAGATAATAGAGGGGAGAGAGAGATGGAGAGGAGAGAGAGATGGAGAGGAGAGAGATGGAGAGGGAGAGGGGAGAGAGAGATGGAGAGGGGAGAGAGAGATGGGGAGGGGAGAGAGATGGGGAGAGAGAGAGATGGAGAGGGAGTGGGGAGAGAGAGATGGAGAGGAGAGAGAGAGATGGAGAGGAGCGAGATGGAGATGAGAGAGAGATGAGAGGGAGAGATGGAGAGGGGAGAGAGATGAAGAGTGAGAGAGAGATGTAGAGGAGAGAGATTGAGAGGAGAGAGATGGAGAGGAGAGAGATAGAGATGGAGAGGAGAGAGAGATGGAGAGATGAGATGGAGAGGAAAGAGAGATGAAGTGGGGAGAGAGATGGAGTGGGGAGAGAGATGGAGAGGAGAGAGATAGATGAGAGATAGATGGAGAGGGGAGAGAGAGATGGATAGGGGAGAGAGATGGATAGGGGAGAGAGAGATGGAGAGGGAGAGAGAGATGGAGAGGAGAGAGAGATGAGAGATGGAGAGGAGAGAGAGATGAGAGGAGAGAGATAATAGGGGAGAAAGAGAGATAGAGAAGGAGTGAGAGAGAGAGGTGGAGAGTGGAGGGAGAGAGAGAGATGGATAGGAGAGTGAGAAGGAGAGGAGAGAGAGATGGAGAGAGAGAGAGATGGAGAGGAGAGAGAGATGAGAGGAGAGAGAGTTGGAGAGGAGAGAAATAATAGAGGGAGAGAGAGATAGAGAGGAGAGATGAGAGGGAGAGAGAGATGGAGAGGAGAGAGAGATGGAGAGTAGAGATGGAGAGGAGAGAGAGGGATGAGAGAAGAGAGAAGATGGAGAGGAGAGAAGATTAGAGGAGAGAGATGAGAGAGAGAGAGATGGAGAGGGAGAGATGAGAGGATAGAGATGGAGAGGAGAGATGGAGAGGGAGAGAGAGATGGAGAGAGAGAGAAGAAGAGAGGAGAGAGATGGAGAGGGAGAGAGAGAGATGGAGGAGAGAGAGATGGAGAGGAGAGAGATGAGAGGGAGAGAGGAGAGATGGAGAGAGATGAGAGGGAGAGGAGAGATGGAGAGAGAGATGGAGATGAGAGAGATGGAGAGGAGAGAGAGATGAGAGGGAGGGAGGGAGAGAGATGGAGAGGAGAGAGAGATGAAGAGGAGAGATAGATGAGAGGAGAGAGAGATGGAGAGGAGAGAGAGATGGAGAGGAGAGAGAGATGGAGAGGAGAGAGAGATGGAGAGGAGAGAGAGATGGAGAGGAGAGAGATGGAGAGGAGAGAGAGATGGAGAGGAGAGAGAGAGATGGAGAGTAGAGGAGATGGAGAGGAAAGAGAGATGGAGAGGGAGAGAGAGATGGAGAGGGAGAGAGAGATGGAGAGGGAGAGAGAGATGGAGAGGGAGAGAGAGATGGAGAGGGAGAGAGAGATGGGAGAGGAGAGAGAGATGGAGAGGGAGAGAGAGATGGAGAGGAGAGAGATGGGAGAGGAGAGAGATGGAGAGGAGAGAGAGATGGAGAGGAGAGAGAGAGATGGAGAGGAGAGAGAGAGAGATGGAGAGTGAGAGAGAGATGGAGAGGAGAGAGAGATGGAGAGGAGAGAGAGATGGAGAGGAGAGAGAGATGGAGATGAGAGAGAGATGGAGAGGAGAGAGATGGAGAGGAGAGAGAGATGGAGAGGAGAGAGAGATGGAGAGAGAGAGAGATGGAGAGGAGAGAGAGATGGAGAGGAGAGAGAGATGGAGAGGAGAGAGAGATGGAGAGGTGAGAGAGATGGAGAGGAGAGAGATGGAGAGGAGAGAGATGGAGAGGAGAGAGAGAGATGGAGAGGAGAGAGAGAGATGGAGAGGAGAGAGAGAGAGATGGAGAGGAGAGAGAGATGGAGAGGAGAGAGAGATGGAGAGGAGAGAGAGATGGAGAGGAGAGAGAGATGGAGAGGAGAGAGAGAGGAGAGGGAGAGAGAGGAGAGAGGAGAGAGGAGAGAGATGGAGAGGGAGAGGGAGAGATGGAGAGGAGAGAGATGGAGAGGAGAGAGAGAGAGATGGAGAGGAGAGAGAGATGGAGAGGAGAGAGAGATGGAGAGGAGAGAGAGATGGAGAGGAGAGAGAGATGGAGAGATGGAGAGGAGAGAGAGATGGAGAGATTTCCCATTCACCTCATAAACACCTCTTCAACCCCCAAACAGTAATAACACCTTTCTTTCTGACTCTGGGATATTGGGGGTAATCCCTAGTCTTGGAAATGAGACATTTTCATCTTGTACCTTCTTGTGATATTCAGCATACCCCACTCTTCTGCTGACAGAGCCTCCTGCAGCTTCCTCAGCAGTTGTTGACAATCCTCCCGACCTCACCCCCAAATGTTCAGCCACCCGTCTTCGATCCATTAAGGGGTCCCAGCCATGGCCATTAACTGTTTTAAGGTGATGATTTGCCCTTCACCAGAATCTTGGAGAAATATGGAACAGCTGCAGTTGTACAATCCAGTCTGCCCCATACACCAGAGGTTCTCAACAGCCAATGCACTGACTCCGCTGACGCTCGCCTGGACACCTTCATAATGCTCACACCCCAAGAAGGCCTGTAAAAGGAGGTACTCCCTCCCTAGAAATCTGGCTACTATCAACCAAAAATAAAGCTTTCTTTAAACCTAATCCCCCAACCTGCTGTAATACAAGACCACCCCCTCAAACCACATTTTCGGTCATAAAGCAACCTTTGAATAAACTGAAGCCGGAAAGCAGCAGCCCTATAGCAAGATGTACAAGACCTTGCCCCCCCCTTTGAAAATACAAAACACTTTGTGGAACCCAGTGATATTTATCCCAAAAAAAATGCACAATAATTCCTGTATCTTAGCCAGAAGGCCAGATGGTGGCCTCTAAAACTGACAACAAGTGAGAGGAATACATTGTTAACTATAAAGGCAGTGAATACGCGATAACAACAACCATTCCTCATCCTCCCCTCCACCATTTCAACCACCCAATCCAATTTTTTTCATTGTCCCCCTCATCTCCCAGTACACTCCAAGATACTTAAAACCTCCCCTTAACATTCATCCCCCCCTGGCAAAGCAGATCCCTCCAGACCATTCTCCAATCTGTAAAGCACAACTTTTTTTCCCAATTTACCTTTGAGAGGATATTCCCAAAAATCAACCATTAGACTCAAACATCCACCTCTGCTTGAATTTTTCACTAAAACAACTAATCATCAGCATAGGCTGAGAGACGAATAGGAGGAATATCCGAAAGGTACACCCCTTCAATGCACTTTAATGCTATTTAGTAGTGGCTTATAGAATGGATATAACATTCCCACAAAGAACATCCCTGAATACTCTACCCATTTAAAAGGAGACTCAAACCACGTTAACTTTCAATACACCTTCAATGTCACCACATATCACCATTATCATGGCAATGAAACCAGAGCTGAACCCAAACGCGCTCAAAAATGTGCATAAATGATGTTAACTCGGTAAATGTTTTCCGATCAATTGAAATTAGATCAGCATCAACCCAAAGCCCTAGAGACGTCCAAAAATACGAATCAGAGAAAATGTTATCCCCTATCCGCCTGCCGGGAACACAGTAGGACTGGTCGATGAGATTTGCCCCATCACCTCCCTCAGCCTGTTGGACAAAGCCTTTGACAGGATTTATAATAGTGCACAAAGAGCACCGGCCTCCAGTTCTTCACTCTCTAGGGTCACTCTTTTGAGCAGTAGGGTGAGGACAGCCTCTGCAGCTATTGGTAGATCCCTCGGTAAAATCATTAATACAGCCAACCCTCCAACATAGACCAAAAATACTTTAAAAAGTCAAGGAAGCCCATCAATGCCGGTGCCCTTCCATTTTGCATGCCTTTTAATGCAGTGTATAGCTCCTGCAAAGACAATGGTTGCTCTAGCTCAACCTGAGCTTCTGCAGCCACCTGTGGGAGCCCATCAAGGAACTGCTGTGTCACTGTTTTATCCTCTTTGTACTCACACTTGTAGAGCTCAGCATAGAACTCTACTGCCCTCTTTCTAATTTCACTAGGGCTAGTGAGCTCCTGTCCAACAGCTGATTTGAGACAATGAATAATTTTTCTTTGTCCATTCTTTTTCTCTAAACCAAAGAAACATTTGGATGAGGCATCCATTTCAGAGATTCCCTGAAACTTACTTCTCACCAATGCCCCCTGTGCTCTGATACCCAGCAGGTCTGCCAATGCAGCTTTTTTTCCTCTTGAGGGCCTGAGTATGGCCTCGATCTCCTGTGGTCTCAACCAACGTCATGAGTTCCACTATTTCAGTCTCTAGGGCTTTATCGATCTGGTGATATCCTTGGTGACATTCCTCGGTATTGATTACATAATTGTTGAATCTGGATTTTCCCTATATCCCACCACTGTTGAAGGGATACAAAAACTGGCCTTTGAGACCTCCACCTCTCCCAGAAAAAAACTAAAACATTTCCTGAAGTGAGCAACACTCAATAAAGTTATATTAAAAATGCCAATATGCGCTTTTGGGTTTTACATCGTTAATGAACACCACCTCTGTTATTAAACAATGATCCGAAAATCCCACTGGGGTTATCACACTTGATTTACAGACCTGAGATTGATGCTCAAAACAATAAAACCTATCTAACCTGGCCATAGAGATGGTGTTCTCTCTCACATGGGCCCAGGTGTACTGTCTCGTGCCTCCATGTTGACTCCGCCAAATATCACACAGTTCATGTGTTACAATGAGGCGTTTTAAAAAAGTCCTTGAGGCTATATGAGGTTCTTTGTGATTTCTATCTAAATCACTGACTGTGCAGTTAAAATCCCCAGCAATAAATACATAAATAATCTTAATTATTACATTTCTCAATGGTATTTGATAATGTCTCTAAAAAACATACCCTCTCAACTGCCACCACTGGGGCATATACATTTATCAGACACATAGTGATGTTTTCATACCTTGCTCTAACTTTTAATAACCTCCCCTCAACTACCTCTTCAACCTCATATGACAAAGGCAAAAACCCCTTTGAGAACAAGATGGCCACACCCCCACTTTTTGAGTTTTTATGACTATACACCACTGTCCCCCCCCCCCACTCCTGTTGCCACATAACTTCATTTTCCAAATTACTATGCGTTTCTTGTAGAAAATGTATGTCACTTCCCTTTCCCCAATTAACTCATACACTATGGCTCTTTTTTAACGTCTCTTGCCCCATTTACGTTTAAAGAAGAAATCTTAAAACTGCTCATGGATGAAAAAAAATACAGAGGAAGACACAGAAACCACATCTCTTACAGAGTTAAGGGCGACTGAACTCTTTCATTTTCTTTAGAATTTACACCACTTATCACTCGTGACCACTTTCTTGAGTCTAGCAATTTCAGGGCTTGTCAAACCTCCCCTGTTATTTTTGACATCAGAAACTTTGCTGATTCAATAAACAATTCACTTTCAGGGAAAAAATCTGTTACATTATAATCCTGCATATATTTCTTCCCTTTTGTCAACTTCAGAAACTGACGTACTTTCTCAATCCATACCTCCTTCCACCCCATTTATCTCACTATTTTGTTGTGACGCAACAGATGACTCACTCGCTATCCTCCCCAGAAGAAAACTCCACCATCTCTACAACCTGTTTATCTTCAACTGATTTATCAATCTCTACCTTCCTCTTGGAATTAGACCCTTCACCACCCCTTACATTCTTCCTCTTACTCCTCGGTACTTTGAAAACAGCTGCTTCCCTTTTCCATTATTTCAATCTCCTCTGACCTCCAATTTCATTTTCCAGCACCACCTCAGCAACGGCAGTCGCAATCTCACCGACCCCTCCTTTGTTCTGATCTACCACCATTGCCCCCGCATCCACACTGCCTCCTCTCCTACTTTTCCTACCACATCTGCCCACCTCCTCCCCTTCCCCAGCACCGCACCCCTTAGCATGTTCATCCCCTTCGCGGGTGGTGCATTAGCTGCACCAGCACTAGAGCTGCTACCAGAATCTGCGCGTCATTCTCGGGACAATTACGCACCAAATGCCCCTCTCTTCCACAGCCAAAGCATTTAATTGATTCAGTAGAAGCGTAGAAGACATAATCAAACCATCAATCTTAAAACTGAATGCTAAATTCAGTTCATCAAATGTCCTTTTTAAAATCATATGCACTTGTCTCCTATGAGACACGACATGTTTCAGCAACGGAGATTTGCATCCGAAAAAGAACCTTCTTTATTGTAGATACAATTTGACCATGACGAGATAACTCTTCGCTCCAACACTTCATCTCTAACAAATGGTGGCACGTTAGAAAGTATAACTTTCTTCACGGGATTCATAATGGAAATACCGAGCGTTCGTCTCCCGCAACACAACACCACTCTCAACTATCATATTCACATTTTCAATGGAATCTAAAAATATCACTACAGCGCTATTCATCCTTGAGGCTGATTTGATGCTATCATACCCAATGAAAGCACCCACTGCCAAGCTACAAGAATCTTTACTCCATGTCGCCGACTAAGTTTTTCAAACTCCAAACTTCCGCGAGTGGCCATTGCAACCAGCCTCACCCGCTGGTTGTGCCCTCGCGAAAAACAACCTCAACAATCCCACCACCCCTTTACATGCTTAGTGATAGTTAAACAAGATAACCTTAAAACAACTAAACTAATCAATATAAATATATACACACCAAAACCAAATAGAGTGAAAAAATTCCAGTCGCTCTCACACTCACTCCTGCTTCACGACTCACTCCCAGCATGCACTACAATGAGAGAGAGAGAGATGGAGAGGAGAGAGATGGAGAGGAGAGAGAGATGGAGAGGAGAGAGAGATGGAGAGGAGAGAGAGATGGAGATGAGAGAGAGATGGAGAGGAGAGAGATGGAGAGGAGAGAGAGATGGAGAGGAGAGAGAGATGGAGAGAGAGATGGAGAGGAGAGAGAGAGATGGAGAGGAGAGAGAGATGGAGAGGAGAGAGAGATGGAGAGGAGAGAGAGATGGAGAGGAGAGAGAGATGGAGAGGAGAGAGAGATGGAGAGGAGAGAGAGATGGAGAGGAGAGAGATGGAGAGGAGAGAGATGGAGAGGGAGAGAGAGAGATGGAGAGGAGAGAGAGAGAGATGGAGAGGAGAGAGAGATGGAGAGGAGAGAGAGATGGGAGAGGAGAGAGAGATGGAGAGGAGAGAGAGAGGAGAGAGAGAGAGAGGAGAGAGGAGAGAGGAGAGAGATGGAGATGGAGAGGGAGAGATGGAGAGGAGAGAGATGGAGAGGAGAGAGATGGAGAGGAGAGAGAGATGAGAGGAGAGAGAGATGGAGAGGAGAGAGAGAGATGAGAGAGAGAGAGATGAGAGAGAGAGAGAGAGAGAGATGGGAGAGAGGAGAGAGAGAGATGGAGAGGAGAGAGAGAGATGGAGAGGGAGAGAGAGAGATGGAAATTAGAGAGAGATGGAGAGAGAGAGATAGAGATGGAGAGAGAGAGAGAGATGGAGAGGAGAGAGGGAGATGGAGAGGAGAGAGAGAGATGGAGAGGAGAGAGAGATGGAGAGGGAGAGAGAGAGATGGAGAGGATAGAGGAGAGAGAGATGGAGAGGGAGAGAGATGAGAGATGGAGAGGAGAGAGAGAGATGGAGAGGAGAGAGAGAGGGAGAGGAGAGAGAGAGGGAGAGGAGAGAGAGAGGGAGAGGAGAGAGAGAAGGAGAGGAGAGAGAGATGGAAAGGAGAGAGATATGGAGAAGGAGAGAGAGATGGAGAGGAGAGAGAGATGGAGAGGAGAGAGAGAGATGGAGGAGAGAGAGAGATGGAGAGGAGAGAGAGATGGGAGAGGAGAGAGAGAGATGGAGAGAGAGAGAGAGAGATGGAGAGGAGAGAGAGAGATGGAGAGGAGAGAGAGATGGAGAGGAGAGAGAGAGATGGAGAGGAGAGAGAGATGGAGAGGAGAGAGAGAGATGGAGAGGGAGAGAGAGATGGAGAGGGAGAGAGAGAGATGGAGAGGAGAGAGAGAGATGGAGAGGGAGAGAGATGGAGAGGAGAGAGAGAGATGGAGAGGAGAGAGAGATGGAGAGGAGAGAGATGGAGAGGAGAGAGAGATGAGAGAGAGAGATGGAGAGGAGAGAGAGAGTTGGAGAGGAGAGAGAGATGGAGAGGAGAGAGAGATGGAGAGGAGAGAGAAATGGAGAGGAGAGAGAGAGAGATGAGAGGGAGAGAGAGAGATGGAGAGGAGAGAGGAGAGAGAGATGGAGAGGAGAGAGATGAGAGATGGAGAGGAGAGAGAGATGGAGAGGAGAGAGAGATGGAGAGGAGAGGGAGAGGGAGAGGAGAGAGAGATGGAGAGGAGAGAGAGATGGAAAAGGAGAGAGAGATGGAGAGGAGAGAGAGAGATGCGGAGAGAGAGAGAGATGAGAGAGGAGAGAGAGAGATGCGGAGAGGAGAGAGAGATGGAGAGGAGAGAGAGATGGAGAGGGGAGATGGAGAGGAGAGAGAGAGATGGAGAGGGAGAGAGAGAGATGGAGAGAGAGATGGGAGAGGAGAGAGAGAGATGGAGAGGAGAGAGAGATGGAGAGAGAGAGATGGAGAGGAGAGAGAGATGAGAGAGAGAGATGGAGAGATGGAGAGAGATGGAGAGGAGAGAGAGATGGAGAGGAGAGAGAGATGGAGAGGAGAGAGAGATGGAGAGGGAGAGAGAGAGATGGAGAGAGAGAGAGAGATGGAGAGGAGAGAGAGAGATGGAGAAGGGATATAGAGATGGAGAGGAGAGAGAGAGATGGAGAGGAGAGAGAGAGATGGAGAGGGAGAGAGAGAGAGATGGAGAGGAGAGAGAGATGGAGAGGAGAGAGAGATGGAGAGGAGAGAGAGATGGAGAGGAGAGAGAGATGGAGAGAGAGAGAGAGAGGAGAGAGAGAGAGAGGAGAGAGGAGAGAGGGAGAGAGGAGAGAGATGGAGATGGAGAGGGAGAGATGGAGAGGAGAGAGAGAGAGGAGAGAGAGGAGAGGAGAGAGAGATGAGAGGGAGAGAGAGATGGAGAGGAGAGAGAGAGATGGAGAGAGAGGAGAGATGGAGAGGAGAGAGAGAGAGAGAGATGGAGAGGGAGAGAGAGAGATGGAGAGGAGAGAGAGAGATGGAGAGAGAGAGAGAGAGATGGAGAGGAGAGAGAGATGGAGAGAGAGATATAGAGATGGAGAGGAGAGAGAGAGATGGAGAGAGAGAGGAGATGGAGAGGAGAGAGAGAGATGGAGAGGAGAGAGAGATGAGAGAGAGAGAGAGATGGAGAGGAGAGAGAGAGATGAGAGAGAGAGAGAGATGGAGAGGAGAGAGAGAGAGAGAGATGGAGAGGAGAGAGAGAGATGGAGAGGAGAGAGAGAGATGGAGAGGAGAGAGAGATGGAAATTAGAGAGAGATGGAGAGAGAGAGATAGAGATGGAGAGAGAGAGAGATGGAGAGGAGAGAGGGAGATGGAGAGGGGAGAGAGAGAGATGGAGAGGAGGAGAGAGATGGAGGGAGAGAGAGAGATGGAGAGGATAGAGGAGAGAGAGATGGAGAGGAGAGAGATGAGAGATGGAGAGGAGAGAGAGATGGAGAGGAGAGAGAGAGGGAGAGAGGAGAGAGAGAGGGAGAGGAGAGAGAGAGGGAGAGGAGAGAGAGATGGAGAGGAGAGAGAGATGGAAAGGAGAGAGATATGGAGAGGAGAGAGAGATGGAGAGGAGAGAGAGATGGAGAGGAGAGAGAGAGATGGAGGAGAGAGAGAGATGGAGAGGAGAGAGAGATGGAGAGGAGAGAGAGAGATGGAGAGGAGAGAGAGAGAGATGGAGAGGAGAGAGAGAGATGGAGAGGAGAGAGAGATGGAGAGGAGAGAGAGAGATGGAGAGGAGAGAGAGATGGAGAGGAGAGAGAGAGATGGAGAGGAGAGAGAGAGATGGAGAGAGAGAGATGGAGAGGAGGGAGAGAGATGGAGAGGAGAGAGAGATGGAGAGGAGAGAGAGATGGAGGGGAGAGAGAGAGATGGAGGGAGGAGAGAGATGGAGAGGAGAGAGAGATGAGAGAGAGAGATGGAGAGGAGAGAGAGAGTTGGAGAGGAGAGAGAGATGGAGAGGAGAGAGAGATGGAGAGGAGAGAGAAAATGGGAGAGGAGAGAGAGAGATGGAGAGGAGAGAGAGAGATGGAGAGGAGAGAGGAGAGAGAGATGGAGAGGAGAGAGTATGAGAGATGGAGAGGAGAGAGAGATGGAGAGGAGAGAGAGAGAGAGGAGAGCGAGAGGGAGAGGAGAGAGAGATGGAGAGGAGAGAGAGATGGAAAGGAGAGAGAGATGGGAGAGGAGAGAGAGAGATGGAGGAGAGAGAGAGATGGAGAGGGAGAGAGAGATGGAGAGAGAGAGAGATGGAGAGGAGAGAGAGATGGAGAGGAGAGAGAGATGGAGAGGAGAGAGAGAGAGGAGAGTGAGGAGAGAGAGAGATGGAGAGAGAGATGGAGAGGAGAGAGAGATGGAGAGGAGAGAGAGATGGAGAGGAGAGAGATGGAGAGGAGAGAGAGATGATGAGAGAGAGATGGAGAGATGGAGAGAGATGGAGAGGAGAGAGAGATGGAGAGGAGAGAGAGATGGAGAGGAGAGAGAGATGGGAGAGGGAGAGAGAGATGGAGAGGAGAGAGAGAGATGGAGAGGAGAGAGAGAGAGATGGAGAGGGATATAGAGATGGAGAGAGAGAGAGAGATGGAGAGGGAGAGAGAGAGATGGAGAGGAGAGAGAGAGAGAGAGAGGAGAGAGAGATGGAGAGGAGAGAGAGATGGAGAGGAGAGAGAGATGAGAGGAGAGAGAGATGGAGAGGAGAGAGAGAGGAGAGAGAGAGAGAGGGAGAGAGGAGAGAGGAGAGAGGAGAGAGATGGAGATGGAGAGGGAGAGATGGAGAGGAGAGAGATGGAGAGGAGAGAGATGGAGAGGAGAGAGAGAGATGAGAGGAGAGAGAGATGGAGAGGAGAGAGAGAGATGGAGAGAGAGAGAGATGGAGAGGAGAGAGAGAGAGAGAGATGGAGAGAGAGAGAGAGATGGAGAAGAGAGAGAGATGGAGAGGAGAGATAGAGATGGAGAGGAGAGAGAGATGGAGAGAGAGATATAGAGATGGAGAGGAGAGAGAGAGATGGAAGGAGAGAGGGAGATGGAAGGAGAGAGAGAGATGGAGAGAGAGAGAGAGATGGAAGGAGAGAGAGAGATGGAGAGGATAGAGGAGAGAGAGATGGAGAGGAGAGAGATGAGAGATGGAGAGGAGAGAGAGATGGAGAGGAGAGAGAGAGGGAGAGGAGAGAGAGAGGGAGAGGAGAGAGAGATGGAGAGGAGAGAGAGATGGAAGAGGAGAGAGATATGGAGAGGAGAGAGAGATGGAGAGGAGAGAGAGAGATGGAGAGGAGAGAGAGAGATGGAGAGGAGGAGAGAGAGATGGAGAGGAGAGAGAGATGGAGAGAGAGAGAGATGGAGAGGAGAGAGAGAGATGGAGAGAGAGAGAGAGATGGAGAGGAGAGAGGAGAGAGAGATGGAGAGGAGAGAGAGATGAGAGGAGAGAGAGAGATGGAGAGAATTTGAGAGAGAGATGGAGAGAGAGAGAGAGATGGAGAGGAGAGAGAGAGATGGAGAGGAGAGAGAGAGATGGAGAGGAAGGAGAGAGAGATGGGAGTAGAGAGAGAGGAGATAGAGAGAGATGGAGAGAGAGAGATGGGAGAGGAGAGAGATGAGAGAGAGAGATGGAGAGAGAGAGAGAGTTGGAGAGGAGAGAGAGATGGAGAGGGAGAGAGAGATGGAGAGGAGAGAGAAATGGAGAGGGAGAGAGAGAGAGATGGAGAGGAGAGAGAGAGATGGAGAGGAGAGAGGAGAGAGAGATGGAGAGGAGAGAGATGAGAGATGGAGAGAGAGAGAGATGGAGAGGAGAGAGAGAGAGGAGAGAGAGATGGAGAGGGGAGAGAGAGATGGAGAGGAGAGAGAGATGGAAAGGAGAGAGAGATGGAGAGGAGAGAGAGAGATGGAGAGGAGAGAGAGAGATGGAGAGGAGAGAGAGATGGAGAGGAGAGAGAGATGGAGAGGAGAGAGAGATGGAGAGGAGAGAGAGATGGAGAGGAGAGAGAGATGAGAGGAGAGAGAGAGATGGAGAGGAGAGAGAGAGATGGAGAGAGAGATGGAGAGGAGAGAGAGAGAGATGGAGAGGAGAGAGAGATGGAGAGGAGAGAGATGGAGAGGAGAGAGAGATGAGAGAGAGATGGAGAGATGGAGAGAGATGGAGAGGAGAGAGAGAGGGAGAGGAGAGAGAGATGGAGAGGAGAGAGAGAGGGAGAGGAGAGAGAGAGATGGAGAGGAGAGAGAGAGAGATGGAGAGGGAGAGAGAGAGATGGAGAGGAGAGAGAGATGGAGAGGAGAGAGAGATGGAGAGGAGAGATGGAGAGGAGAGAGGAGAGAGAGAGATGGTGGGAGAGGGATAGAGAGATATGGAGAGGAGAGAGAGATGAAGAGGAGAGAGAGATGAAGATGAAAGAGAGATGAAGATGAGAGAGAGAGATGGAGAGGAGAGAGAGAGTGAGATGCAGAGCAAACTAGGAGGACAAAGGCATTGATGTAGTCATTAATCATCTGTTCATGTATTGACCTATTGAATGACAGTGCTGGTTAGTGGCTGAGCTACTACACAGATCGAGAGAGAGAGAGAGAGACACAACAGCCTCTGAATACCCCATATACTCATAAAAAGATCAATATTGTTGACAAGTTTATAATAGGCAAACTCAAGCCTTATTCTTACTGCCAACATTCCCTCCAGCATTCCCACCACATCCACAGACCCCTGTCCCCAAATACTGTTCTTTCGGGTCTTCCATATCGCTAATTTTGCTGCCCCTAACACAAAATTAAGCAACTCAACTACACCTTTTTGGCTAAACCTGTACTTTGGCCCAAATATATACAGTTGAGAAGAGAAAACCTCTCCCTACGTTGAGAACCAATTAGTGATCAGGTCAATCATCCCGACCAACATGGGACACTGTAAAAACAGATGTGCCAGAGTTTCAGTTACAGAATGGACACTCCTCCCCAACAGTAGGATCCAGGTGTACCAGATGTATGTTGGTGGCTATGGCTCCATGTATTATCCTCCATTGGAGGTCAGCTGTCCTCTTATCAATAGGCAGTTTGTATAATGATCGCCAACAGCCTTTTGGGGAGGCACCTGGACCAAGCACACCCGCCCACCTCGTCGATTTTACCCCTTCCAGGGAAGAGGCATGGGACACCTTTACACATATTCTGTACATGGCCTTCTTTCCCACCTCCTTGAACTCCCCCAGCTCCGGGGTATCGAAGGAAAAGCAGCATCCCCACGTCCTCCTCGAATGCCCCCTGCCGCAGCACCAACAATCAGTGCAGGGAACACATAATCCAGACCCTCCTTCCACCGATCAGAATTGGAAGTGTCAGTCACATACTGCAGATGAAGTACTGGCAAGGAGTCACAGACCTCAGCGACGACCTTCCTCAGTAGGCGAGACGATCGGATCCCCCGCTCTTTCTCCCAGCTCCTCCAACAACCTATTCCTGTTCCACATCAGATGACCCAGCTTAGTACACCCCATGCCTAACAGGCATTAACGTAGGCTACCTGAACCCAGAACACAGGACTGGATGGCAGTGTTATGAAAAAAGAGGCTCTTCAAAAAGTCACATCCCTGGTGGCGTGCAGGCCTTACGGGACTTGACCAGAACTCTCCAAGCCTGCATAACAGACTCATAAAATGGAGTCAGGCCAGGCAACTCACCCCCTCCAGCTTTAAGAGGAAAAAGGTGCTTGTCTAAGCCCAAACAGCCCGCTCTCCTCATCAATGTGTAGGCTGTGTCAACCCCAGCTAGAACCGTCACTGTACAACAGTATCTGTGCTGCTTGAAGCCGGAAAGCCATGATCCTGGAAGAAATGTCCACCAGGCCATGCCCACCCCGTGCAGTGGTACAGGGCTGAAGCTTTAATCCAATGTTGTTGTTACGAACCCCGTGGCTTTAAACGTCTAGGGTGGATGGACAAGAGACCCGTAACATAATTCATGCAAATTAGTATCGTGACAAGAAACAGTGAGAACAAAAACTACCGTCAAACATAAAAAGGTTTATTTTTGAACACACGGTAAAGGTTTGGGGAAAAGGGCTGAGCAGGACCCAAGAAATGAAACAATAGTGTAAAAAAACCTAAACTGATCTTGCCTGCCTCAAGAACCGCTAAGTTACTGCTAATCATACAAAAATACAGTGGGTGGTCCGCTCAGGTCTAACTAGTGTTTTTAGACAGTTTTCTTCCTATGGGTAATGTATGCCCAAGGGCAACTTGCTTAAATTCCCCTTTTCCCAGAAACACACAACAAAGTTACCAAACAGAGTAACCAGCAAATGAGTGAGTACACAAAACACAGGACACCACAGTATCCATACTCACATACGGAAAATAGTCTCTCTCTACAAACCCAACTGACTGGCTTTTAAACAATGGGATGTGTGATTGAAACCCCAGAAACAGGTGGTGCAATGCAGAGGAATGTCCACTGATTGGTCCACCTCAGCAATCAGCAGACACCCCAACGACCACCAATCAGGAACATACAGGACACCTGTGATTAGGGCAAAAGGAGAGGAAAAACACAAAAAAGACACAGGATACCTGTATCCGTAACAGTTGTCAGACCAGAAGAAATTGACAAGGGTCCTCTGAAGCTCTTGTATCAGACCCTTTGGTGACTGCAAAATCATTAGTCTGTGCCACAGGGTAGAGGCAGCAAGATTATTAGCTACCAGTACCCTTCCCCTATAAGACAGCTGGGGCAGCACCCATTTCCATCTTGACAGTCTGGCACACACCTTCTCCACTACACCCTCCCAGTTCTTTTCTGAAAGACATCGGAGCCTAGAAAACCCCCCCAAAGTCTTCATCCCATCTCTGCCCCACTGAAGCCCCCCTGTTAACTGTGGAGCGGACCCCATCTGAAGCTGGCCTGCCCACAGCGCTTCACTCTTTCCCCAATTGACTCTAGCTGAGGAGGCCCCTCATACACCTTTAAAGCGTTTGAGAGAACCTTAACATCCTCACCCCCTGTAATAAAAACTGTCACGTCATCTGCATACGCAGACAGTGCTATCATGGGACCCTTCATAACTCCTGGCACAGAGAAACCAGTAAGCCTCGCTCTTAAAAAAAACAAAGCATTGGTTCAATCGCCAGACTATATAACTGGTCCTTGTGGACCAACAATCCCAGATACTCTTTCAACCTGTTTGAGAGACATTTAGAAACAATTTTATATTCTGCACACAGCAAAGCAACAGGTCTCCAATTTTTATGAGAGCCAAATCCCCTTTTTGGCAACAGTGAAAGTACTGCACGTTGACAAGATACAGGAAGAGAGCCCTCATGAAAAGATTCCACACCACTTCATGAAAATCCTCCCAATAGACCCCCCAAAAGTGCTTATAAAACTCAGATGGTAAACCATCAATGCCAGGGGCTCGGCCTGTTGAGAGCTGCATAACTGCTGTGGACAGCTCTTGCAGTGTAATGTCAGAGTCCAATGCGACTCTTTGCTCAGGTCCCAATTGAGGAAGACCGTGTAACAACTGTTCAGTACACAGAGAGTCACAATCCTCTGCCTTATAGAGGGCAGAATAGAAATCCACGGCATGTTGACGCATTTCACTGTCAACCGTGGTCACCTTCCCATCAGGGAGACGAAGGCAGACCATCTGTTTACGTTGCAATGTCGACTGTCCTATTTTTTTTTAAAGCACTAGGAGCATCCATATCCTTGAGGGAAGCGAAACGAGACCTAATCAAGGCACCCTTCACTCTTCATGCAGAAACGACCTCAGTTCATGTTTCTTGTCCTGTAAGTTCATGACTAGTCCGGGGTCATTCTGAGTGAGCAACTTCAATTCAATAGATTTGATGTCCTGTTCAAGGGCCCTGATAGTCTCTTTAACTTCAATTCGAGACAGAGCAGTATACTGTTGACAAAATAATCGTATTTGGGCCTTCCCAACCTCCCACCATTGTCTCAAGGACTCAAAATTCCCTTTTGTAACCCTCCATTTTTCCCAAAACAACAAAACCTTTCACAAAACATGACATCATGTAACAATTTAACATAAAAATACCAATAAGATGATGACCTCGTGGACAGGACAAGTGAATATCAACAGTGACAATATGGTGATCAGAGAAACCCACAGGAGTAATGTCACACCTTCCAACCCTACTACAGTATTGCTCAGATACATACAACCTGTCTAACCTTGCTGCACTGACATGACCTTCATTAACTTTCAGCCATGTGTACTGCCTAACTTTTGCATTCCTTACTCTCCACACATCAGAAAGCTCAAACTCAGTTAACAGACCAGACAGGCAAGTGGCTGAACGCAGGTGAGGTTCTTCAGCGGTGCGATCAACAGTAAAATCCACTGTACAGTTCCAGTCCCCCCCTAAAACCATACACCCCTCTTGGTCACACTGTCTTAAGGTTTCCTTTATTTTATCAAAACCAACAATACGCTCTGTACCCTCATTAGGAGCATAAACATTCAAAAAAAAAAAAAAAAAAAAAACATAACATCCACCTTGACCAATAAAACCCGACCCTTGACAATCTCTGTTGTAGATACCACAGTCACCCCTAAGCCTGAAGAAAACAAGATTGCCACCCCAGCACTGAAATTAGTACCATGACTAAGTATATGCTGCCCCTCCCACCACATACCCCGGTCAACCTAATTTTCCTCATCACTATGTGTCTCCTGTAGGAAAACTACATTAAGCCTTTTCTGTTTTATTACTTCTAATACCCAAGCCCTCTTATTCCTGTCCCTTCCCCCATTAATATTGAGAGAACCTACCCTTAGTACCTCCATATAGAAAATAAAAAGGAAAAGCAGAAGAAACCACAGAGAAACAGACAAAGAGAATAGAACACCCTATGAGGCATAATCATCATCATTATTTAAATTTTCTTATTGACGGAGAAAAAAGCGGTGTAGC
Source organism: Coregonus clupeaformis (assembly GCF_020615455.1). NCBI lineage: Eukaryota > Metazoa > Chordata > Actinopteri > Salmoniformes > Salmonidae > Coregonus > Coregonus clupeaformis. The sequence goes on from NC_059219.1 coordinate 5,101,853, forward strand.
TTGAATAAACATTCCTTTAAGAAGTACGCCATGCTCAACCATACGATCAACAAGGCGCTCTTCTTTAAGAAATACCACCACCGCTTTATTCATCCGTGACGCATAAGCAACATTCTCCTATCCTACCTTCTCTCCTACGGCGACCAGAACCTCCTCCACCGTGACAGTAGCTTCAGTAACACACCTAAAGCCCGTGCCGAGTGACAGGGACGGCGTCCCGATTCGGGCCGCCATCCCCACCAAAAATCTGCGTAATTTACGACACCAAAAAACAATATACTTAATTCTACCACAACAAGAAAATATAAATAATAACCTTAATCATGCATAGAAGAAAAAAAGGATATCATCAAGAAAAGGAAAACCCAGGATATCTAACTCTACACAACACTCGCACTTAGCACTCACTCAAACAATTCCCAGCATGCACCAAACACTCCCAGCATGCAGAGAGAGAGAGATAGACTTTTGAAATGTTGTCTTACTTTAATGAGCCATCCTCATTACAATAAAAACACCACAAACACCCCCCTCCCCCCTAAAAACGCATCGCGTGCCACCCCAACCTCCACACAATCACATTACACAGTACACAACAACACATTACAATACATTACACCCTCCAGCACCACATTACAACCGTACATCCAACCCCTCCTCTCCAGTCATACAGACAGCCTCCCTAAGCCCCCATACGTCCTGAAACATCTTTACACTGTTGATCATTTTGTAAAACTTAAACTCAACTTAAACTCAAACCTGAGGCACATACAGACCATCCCTTTGAATAATAACACCGGGTCTGTTAGCCCCCCAGAAAAAACATGATGAACAGTCTCAGTCATTGGTTCCCCTTAGGGCACTGTCACCACTCACACAAAGGTCAGGGGTCACAGCTACTTATATACACTGCCCCCATCTAAAAAATATTGCTGCTGTGTGTGTGTTTGTGTGCCTGCATGCATGCGCGACTGTGTGTGCTTGCGTGTGTGCACGCTCGTGTTGCGTTCGTGTTGCGTTTGTGTTGCGTGTGTGTTTGTATGTGTATTGATGTATGTGTGTCCTTGCGTGCGAGAGACAGAATGACAGAAAGCTTTCTGGAGTTCCTTTCCACCATCATGACATGCTTGACTTCCTTTTCTTATTGTTTTGGAGTAGAGGTTCTGTATTTGGGAAATCTGTCAAACACACAGACACCCAGGTCTCAGTGCTCAGTAAAGAAACCTTTATCAGAGACTCTGAAAACATATTTTTTTCCTCAAATGACTCAGTATTTACCTGAGTGGTTTGACAGCGTGGAATGGAGCAGCAGAGGTTTCATCTTCTTTTCCAAAACAGCCTTGCCATCTCACAATAAAGCAGTGTTATTTCCAACAATGGTCAATGCCAGGCTCCTGGCTGAAATATAAAAACTCTGAGAACTCACACAGTTTAAAGTAAAGACATGCTGGGTGTTACAATACAAACTTATATTTGTCTACAGTGGGTTCTGGGAAAACAGATCAACAGATTTTCTACAGATTGAAAAGGGCCAGTGTGTATTGGGGACACTGCTTGTGCATTGGGACACTAATTGAAAAACATGTTTTGTGGGGCTGTCACCAGGTCAAAATAAGTACTGACTTCCAAACAGAGTGCTTTTCAGAGTGATTGAGTTCAGGAAAGAAATTACTGTGTTTGTAAAGAGACAAATTATAGTGTATTCTGTGAAATTGTTTAAGTGTGGAAGTGCTGTTTGGTGTTGGTAGCTGAAAAGATAAGTGTTTACAATTTACTCATCCCAAATAATGTTTTGTTGATTACCGGGACATAGATATCATCCTGACAAATTTACCCTCTAAATACACCTCCGCTGTCTTCAACCAGGATCTCAGCGATCACTGCCTTATTGCCTGCGTACGTAATGGGTCCGCGGTCAAACGACCACCCCTCATTACTGTCAAACGCTCCCTAAAACAGTTTAGCGAGCAGGCCTTTCTAATTGACCTGGCCTGCTATCCTGGATGGATATTGACCTCATTCCGTCAGTAGAGGATGCCTGGTTGTTCTTTAAAAGTGCTTTCCTCTCAATCTTAAATAAGCATGCCCCATTCAAAAAATTCATAACTAAGAACAGATATAGCCCCTGGTTCTACTCAGACTTGACTGCCCTTGACCAGCACAAAAACATCCTGTAGGCGTACTGCATTAGCATCGAACAGCCCCCGTGATATGCAACTTTTCAGGGAAGTCAGGAACCAATATACACAATCAGTTAGGAAAGCAAAGGCTAGCTTTTTCAAACAGAAATTGCATCCTGTAGCACTAACTCTCAAAAGGTTTTGGGACACTGTAAAGTCCATGGTGAATAAGAGCACCTCCTCCCAACTGCCCACTGCACTGAGGCTAGGAAACACTGTCACCACCGATAAATCTAAAATAATTGAGAATTTCAACAAGCATTTTGCTACGGCTGGCCATGCTTTCCACCTGGCTACCACTACCCCGGCCACCAGCTCTGCACCCTCAGCTGTAACCCAACCCCCGCTTCTCCTTTACACAAATTCAGACAGCTGATGTTCTGAAAGAGCTCAAAAATCTGGACCCCTACAAATCAGCTAGGCTAGACAATCTGGACCCTTTCTTTCTAAAATTAGCAGCCGAAATTGTCGCAACCCTATTACTAGCCTGTTCAACCTCTCTTTCGTAACGTCTGAGATCCCCAGAGACTGAAAGCTGCTGCGGTCATCCCCCTCTTCAAAGGGGGTGACACTCTAGATCCAAACTGTTACAGACCTATATCCATCCTGCCCTGCCTTTCGAAAGTTTTTTGAAAGCCTAGAGTATGCGGACAACTACAAATACCTAGGTGTCTGGTTAGACTGTAAACCTCTCCTTCCAGACTCACATTAAGCATCTCCAATCAAAAGTTAGATCTAGAATCGGCTTCCTATTTTGCAACAAAGCCTCCTTCACTCATGCTGCCAAACATGCCCTCGTAAAACTGACTATCCTGCCGATCCTTGACATCAGCGATTTACAAAATAGCCTCCAACACTCTACTCAGCAAATTGGATGTAGTCTATCACAGTGCCATCTGTTTTGTCACCAAAGCCCCACCATTGTGACCTGTACGCTCTTGTTGGCTGGCCCTCACTACATATTCGTCGCCAAACCCACTGGCTCCAGGTCATCTATAAATCACTGCTAGGCAAATCCCTGTCTTATCTTAGCTCACTGATCACCATAGCAACACCCACCTGTAGTCTGCGCTCCAGCAGGTATATCTCACTGGTCATCCCCAAAGCCAACACCTCCTTTGGCCGCCATTCCTTCCAGTTCTCTGCTGCCAATGACTGGAACGAACTGCAAAAATCTCTGAAGCTGGAGACTCTTATCTCCCTCACTAACTTTAGGCGTCAGATGTCAGAGCAGCTTACCGATCACTGCACCTGTACACAGCCCATCTGTAATTAGCCCATCCAACTACCTCATCCCCATATTGTTATTTATTTAGCTAATTTGCACCCCAGTATCTCTATTTGCACATAATCTTTTGCACATCTGTCATTCCAGTGTTGATATGAAATTGTGACTATTTTGCACTATGGCTTATTTATTTCCATACCTCCATAATTTAATACATTCGCACACACTGTATATATATTTTCTGTTGTATTTTTGACTTTATGTTTTGTTTACCCCATATGTAACTCTGTGTTGTTATTTTAATCGCACTGCGTTGCTTTATCTTGTCCAGGTCGCAGTTGTAAATGAGAACTTGTTCTCAACTGGCTTACCTGGTTAAATAAAGGTGAAATAAAAAATAAAAAAATCATTCATAATCTATTAATGTATTGACCTATTGAATGACAGTGCTGGTTAGTGGCTGAGCTGAGCTACTACACAGTTCATGTGTTTGACACTTTGTTGCAGAGAGAGAGAGAGAGAGAGAGAGAGAGAGAGAGAGAGAGAGAGAGAGAGAGAGAGAGAGAGAGAGAGAGAGAGAGAGAGAGAGAGAGAGAAATGGACGAGAGGCAGAAATAGAGTATAAATAAAAGAAGGAACGTAACACTTTATTTGGATAGTCGACTACATGTCTGAAGGAAAAAATGAAGCTTGGAGAGAGGAGAACTGGGGCATGTAGGGAGGGGAGCAGGGGGAGGATGTTTGAGGTGCTGGTCAGGCACTGGGGGAGACTGGAAGCCTTTATTGAGGCTTTGTGAAGGCTTTGACACAGAGCCAGGGATGGACCGGTCAGAGGGGGGATTAGGGAGGAGGGAGGAAAGGATGAGAGGCTTAGGTGGACGAGGTGGGTAATGTGGCAGGAGTAGGAGGAGGAGAGATCAGTAAGGGAGTGGAGGGAGGAAAGGGAGAGAGAGGAAAGGAGTGAGGTTGTGGTGGGGTGACGAGTGATGGGGGAGCTGTGTGGGGGAGAGATGGGGTGAGGGGGGAAGTGGAGGGGGGACACTACACTACAAAGAGTCCCCCAGGAAACCAAATCAAATTCAGCTCACATTCCATCCCTTTCTACATCTATCCATCTATCTCTCCCCCTGGCTCCATCCTTTCCTTTCATCCGTATCTCATGAATTCTGCTTCATTTCCCTCTGTAGTTTATCTACCCTCACTCCGTTCATATTGACAAAACTTTCAATCAACCTGTTTGGCTTATTAGAGATTCTCTATGGGAGTCCCATTGATCCCTCCTCCTATCCTGTATGATAGATTTGACAGGAAGTGTTTGGGATATGCTGGTTGGCTGGGGGTTACTTTTTGAAGAGGAGAGGAGAATGGAGAATAGGAGAGACCGATAGACTTGATCCAATAGGGAGAGAGTTAGAGGTTCAATAGGAATTCAATAATTAAAAGGAATGAAACTTTCGGACAGCACAGGACCACAATTTAATATAATAAGAGTTATACATTTCCAAAACCATTCAAATCCAATAACAGCCATGGAAGAATGAGTATGTCTGTCCCTTTAAGGCTCAGCTCCAACCAGTGTGCTGTGCTGTTTCTCATAATGGAAGCTCAGTTAAAGCAAGAACCCTGGGAGTTACACAGGTCTGGGAGGCGTTGGGGGTGGTGTCCTAAATTGTGTTGTGTGTGTGTGTGTGTGTGTGTGTGTGTGTGTGTGTGTGTGTGTGTGTGTGTGTGTGTGTGTTCGTGCGTGCGCGTGTGTGTGGCAATGATGAAAATGTGTAGATCTTTCCCTTGGAAAATGTCAGACACAGTATGAATAGAGTAGACTACCACAAGGATGCAGACAAACAGAGAACAATAGTGAAGAAAAGAGGGGAGGTTGGGAGACAAAGAGAGGGTGAGACAGCAAGATAGAATGCTGATAGAATGGTATGTAGAACAACTAAGAGGGAGTGACAGAAAGAGAGATAGAGGTAGAGTGACAGAAAGAGAGATAGCCGTAGAGTGACAGAAAGAGACATAGAGGTAGAGTGACAGAAAGAGAGATAGTGAGAGTGACAGAAAGAGAGATAGCGAGAGTGACAGAAAGAGAGATAGAGATAGAGTGACAGAAAGAGAGATAGCGAGAGTGACAGAAAGAGAGATAGCGAGAGTGACAGAAAGAGAGATAGAGGTAGAGTGACAGAAAGAGAGATAGCGAGAGTGACAGAAAGAGAGATAGCGGTAGAGTGATAGAAAGAGTGATAGAGGTAGAGTGATAGAAAGAGAGATAGAGGTAGAGTGATAATTTGAAGTAGTCTCTCTCTAAGAGGGAGGGAGAGAGAGACAAAATTATAGAAGGGTAGGTAGAGGGAGTGAAAGAAAGATAGGTAAAGAGAGGTATAGAAATTGTGACGTCACGAGAGGCTACACAGCTTTCAGCGGGATTGCTCAAGTAGTGCAAGGAGACAAGGTTCAAACAAAACAAGGATTTTATTATAGGTCTTGGGAAATTAACGAAAATATAACAAAATTCTGTTCTCTTGTGGCTCTTTAAGGGTTAACAGTTCAGGGATGTCTCTTCCACATCCAAAATCATAATTCTCACTCGCTCAGATAACTTTTCCCCAGCCTTACTGTAGTCCACGTTGCAGCTAGTGGCCAACCCAGCAAAAAGTCCTTCCCAATGTCTCTCACGTATTTCCACAGGTGCATATATCCAAAGGTGAGTATTTCCCAAAGGTGAAGTATCTCCAAATCCTTATATTCCTCATGGAAGTGGACGTGCAGCACTCTTGTCCTCCAGAGAGCCCAGGTTGGAGACTGTGTCTCTTCCCTTCCCAAACCTTCAGCTCATCAGCTCCTCATTTGTTTCAGCTGCGTGGGAAGATTGGCCATAGAGGGGTGGAGTTCCCGACCATACCAGCAGATGGAGCCATAGCTGTCTGGGTTTGCAGCCACCTCAGGGGATGTAACGTCCCTCCAGGACACAGCCTCTCGTGACATCACACATCCCCCCTCCTCGGGACCGACGTCCTCGTCGGGGTAAAGGCAGCGAAGAAGGCATCACGCCGGGAGAGGGCGTCCGCATTGCCGTGGTGCTTGCCAGCCTGCTCTCTCTTCAACTCCTCCACCTCTAGGACCAGGGACTCAGCCTCCTGTTGTCTCTCCTTGAGTTTCTTACTGAACGCATCAGCCTTGGTTTTAGCAGAGTTTAGCTTCTGTTGAGCAGCTTTCAGTTCCTTTCTCTCTCTGCCTCCGCATTCTTCATCTTGTTCTCCAACACCTTGTACTTCTCCTCTGCCTTCTTCTGGACCTCCTTACTCCTGCGCAGGGTCTCCTCACACTCTCGATGGTCCTGCGCAGCCTCTCCAGCTCCTCCTGTTGCTTAGGGAAGGAGCTCTGTTGGAGTTTAGCCTGGAGGATATCTAACTCTTCTGTCTTCATGTCTAACTGTTGCTTTAACAAACGATACCTCTCAGCGGTCCCCTTCAGACCAGACAGTTCTTTGTCCAGATTCTGCAGCTCCGTCTCTGTGTCGGTCTGGGCACCTGCCATCCCTATCAGAGCCCGGGCGGGAGTGAGTAACTCGGAGGATTGCACCGGAGCCTTCCCAGGATGAGTCTTGCCTCTCCGTTTCCGAGGTACTCGGGTTATCCTCTCCTGAGACTCTCTCCAGAGTGGGTAAAAGGCTGGGCAGTCTCGTCCAATTAGGACAGGGACGGGGAGGGAATCAACCACCCCCGCCGTCGTGTGTATGGTTCCCCGTGTGCTGGTCATTGTAAGTTCAGTAATGGGGTATTCTCTGGTGTCCCCATGGACACAGGAAACTGGGAGGACTTTCCCGGGGTCAGACACGTTGGGCCCACCAAATCCTTACGCACCAGGGTGGCCCGGCTACCAGAATCCAGTAAGGCCTCCACATCATGGTGATTCACAGTTACCGGGCAGGTGGGGGTCGATCTGGGCCGCCATCTACGACTCCCAAGAGCGAGGCAAAACGGTGTGTGGGTGCTGAGCTGGAGGACTCCGCAGTGGGCATAGGTTCATCGGCTGGTTTCCCACACTGCCAGGAGATATGTCCCATCTCCCCACACCGGTAACACTGTCGAAGTTTCCCCCTCCTGGTGTACTCTTCTTGGACCCGCCTGGTTTCTGGCTCCCCCTGGAGCCGGGATAAGTCCTGACGTGGCTGGGTTCGAGACCTTGGGGTCCTTTGGACGGGTTCTTCCCATTTGTGGTGGGGCCGCACTCCTGGGGTCTTTTCGGGAAGCATTCAGCATCTCCGCTGTGGCCTGGTACTTTTCCACAGCTTCCACGGTCAGATCAGCCGTGGTCAAGGCCTGTTGACTGATGAACCGTTTTGCCTCATAAGGCAGGGCGCGTAGGTAACGATCCACCACAACGGCCTCCACCACCGCCGCTGCTGTATTCCTCTGCGGATCCAGCCATTTCCTTGCGATTCGGACAAGTTCATGCATCTGCGCCCGAGGAGGTTGGTCTGGTTGGAAGGTCCAGCTGTGAAAGCGCTGGGCCATACCAAACTTTGTGAGTCCATATCTGCTGAGGATCTCAGACTTCAGGGCATCATAGTCAGTAACCTGGTCAGGGCCCAGGTCCCGGACAGCATTCAGCGATTCCCCGGTTAGAAAGGGGGCTAACAGACCAACCCACTGTTGCTTGGGCCAGGCTTCCCTAGTGGCCGTGGCCTCAAATGCATGCAGGTATGCCTCAATGTCATCGGTAGCTCCCATCTTAGATATAAAGTCACTTGCCTTTATTGGGCGGGTATTTTGGACCACCCTCTGTCTCTGCAACTGCAATTCCTCTGCCTTCAGAAGGTTGGCTTTCTTTGCTCCTCCAAGAGAGCCACGTTTGCTTGCATCTGGGCTTGCTGGCCAGCAACAAGGGCTTTCAATATGTCCTCCATTTCAGTCGGGCGGGGAGCCTACGGCCAACTTGGAAAACTGGGTGATCAAACCTTCGGTATCCTCCTCTGACATGCACTATTAACGCTTGAGCGTGCCCGTGTTCTCCACCATCTGTGACGTCACGAGAGGCTACACAGCTTTCAGCGGGATTGCTCAAGTAGTGCAAGGAGACAAGGTTCAAACAAAACAAGGATTTTATTATAGGTCTTGGGAAATTAACGAAAATATAACAAAATTCTGTTCTCTTGTGGCTCTTTAAGGGTTAACAGTTCAGGGATGTCTCTTCCACATCCAAAATCATAATTCTCACTCGCTCAGATAACTTTTCCCCAGCCTTACTGTAGTCCACGTTGCAGCTAGTGGCCAACCCAGCAAAAAGTCCTTCCCAATGTCTCTCACGTATTTCCACAGGTGCATATATCCAAAGGTGAGTATTTCCCAAAGGTAAGTATCTCCAAATCCTTATATTCCTCATGGAAGTGGACGTGCAGCACTCTTGTCCTCCAGAGAGCCCAGGTTGGAGACTGTGTCTCTTCCTTCCCAAACCTTCAGCTCATCAGCTCCTCATTTGTTTCAGCTGCGTGGGAAGATTGGCCATAGAGGGGTGGAGTTCCCGACCATACCAGCAGATGGAGCCATAGCTGTCTGGGTTTGCAGCCACCTCAGGGGATGTAACGTCCCTCCAGGACACAGCCTCTCGTGACATCACAAAATATAGAAAGAGAGATAGAGGTAAAGTGGTAGAAAGAGAGATGGTGGTGTAAAGGTAGAGAAGGAGGCCTGCCAGAGCCAGCAGGGATAGGGCAGGATTAATGTGGTGACCTTTTCCGAGCCCGGCTGTGATTTCTTCAGTATTTATAATAATTAGGCCTCCTCTCCTCCTCCGTTCCTCCTCCCTCCTCTCCCGCTCCCTCGCTCCTAGAATAGATGAGCCAGGGCAATGGTGGTAAAAACGGAAACGTCGACCGGAAAAGCGTGGCAACACCACCCTACCATCCCGGCGGAGAAGGAGAAGACAATCCTAATGGTCGGGATATTTAGAAAGAGATGTCACAGTGTTCTCAATGAGTGATTAGTATCGAACACTCCTGTGGATAGACACAGTGTGTATAGACACTGAGTGTACAAAATATTAGGAACACTTGCTCTTTCCATGACATAGACTGACCAGGAGAATCCAGGTGATAGCTATGATTCCTTATTTATGTTACTTGTTAAATCCACTTCAATCAGTGTAGATGAAGGAGAGGAGACAGGTTAAAGAATGATTTTTTTTATCCTTGAGACAAGTAAAACCCTTCCCTGCAGTCAAATGACCAATTTGGCCTCTAGTGGCCTCATGGGTGGAATGGTATTAATACCTTTCATAATTTCATAATTAATAAATAAAATCCGGTATTTCAAACGGTTTTGATATATTTCAGTCTTCTGTGATGTATATAAAGTGTAATATTGGGATGCAAACTCAAAATTGAATACATTTCAACTCTATATCATACATGGCACAGGTGTCTTCTTCAATGTACGCCCATAACCATGTGTGAGGTGTATACGTTTGTTTCAAAGTAGCTAGATTTGTTTAAGACTACCAAGAAGCACTCTGTGTGACCCTGATTTTGCCCACTGCAGTAAAAGGTTAAGACATGGATTTTGTATGTGTGCCATTCAAAGGGTGAATGGGCAAGAAAAAATATTTAAGTGCCTTTGAACGGGGTATGTTAGTAGGTCCCAGGCACATCAGTTTGAGTGTCTCAGGAACTGCGACGCTGCAGGGTTTTTCACGCTCAACAGTTTCCCGTGTGTATCAAGAATGGTCCACCACCAAAAGGACATCCAGCCAACTTGAAACTGTGGGAAGCATTGGGGTTAACATGGGCCAGCATGGGCCAGCATCCCTGTGGAACGCTTTCGACACCTTGTGGAGTCCATGCCCAGACAAAATTGAGGCTGTTCTGAGGGGTGGCAACTCAATATAAGGAAGGTGTTCCTAATGTTTTGTACACTCAGTCTCTGTCTCAATACAACATTGATAAATGTGTACAAACCCTGGTGCTGCATTATGTGTTCAGGAATATAGGCCTAGACAGTTCAGGAACAACTTCATGCAGAAAAACACACAAACACAACACCAACACAAACTCTGGCATATTTACATTGACGTGATCACCTGAAAAGGTTGATTAATGTGCACTGTGCAAATACGCACACTCAAACATGTTCCCAAACGCCCACACACTCACATAGGCCCTATTCAACCACCCAGCACTCCTGGTAATTAGGTCAGTCTCTCTTAATTACCCATCATCCTCCAGAGCCTATTAAAACCATAGCCTTGTTAAACTCTCTCTCTCTCTCTCTCTCTCTCTCTCTCTCTCTCTCTCTCTCTCTCTCTCTCTCTCTCTCTCTCTCTCTCTCTCTCTCTCGCTCTCTCTCTCTGCCTCCCTAGCCTCACCATGCCTCCTCCCTCTGTCTCTCTCTACTCTCCATCTCTACCTCTCTGCCTCCACAGCCATGCCTCCTTTCACACTCTCCATTGAATGACCGTCTACCACTCTCTCTTGCTACCCTTCCTTCCCCCTCTCACTCCCTCCTTCCCTCACTCTCTTACTGTCAACCTATTCTAAACCATCCGTTGTGTAATGTTTATGGCATGCTCTGTATGCCACCCTTTCTCTCATCCCTGCTCCAGTCAGTCCAGGATGTCACGTCACTGTTCTCTGTATTGTTTATGATGTGGTCTTGTCTCAGGGAGTTTTCATTAATCATGCCTGTTCCGTCCCAACACACGCATAACTTAATCAACTTAACCTCTATTGGTCCCGGGTTCAAACAAATGCGCAATTAACCAGAGTCCCTTATTGGCTATCAGAACAGAGACACTGCCACAAAACACTGACAACTACCACCTTCATAACACAGCACTACATTTATAAAAGGCTTCACACTCTTAGAAAAAAGGTGCTATCTAGAACCTAAAAGGGTTCTTTGGCTGTCCCAGTGTAAAACCCTTTGAAGAACCCTTTTTGTTTCCAGGTAGAACCCTTTCGGGTTACATGTGGGACCCTTTCCACAGAGGGTTCTACATGAAACCCAAAAGTGTTCTACCTGGAAACAAAAAGTGTTCTCCCTGGAAACAAAAAGGGTTCTCCCTGGAAACAAAAAGGGTTCTCCTATGGGGACAGAAGGTACAGATGACCTAAAGATGTGTTATAGAATTGAACTCAACATGTCATCATAAAGCCTGGAGTTGACTTTCTATCACAAAAGTCCTGTACTAGACTAAAGGGCTTACAGTGAGGGAAAAAAGTATTTGATCCCCTGCTGATTTTGTACGTTTGCCCACTGACAAAGAAATGATCAGTCTATACTTTTAATGGTAGGTTTATTTGAACAGTGAGAGACAGAATAACAATAAAAAAATCCAGAAAAACGCATGTCAAAAATGTTATAAATTGATTTGCATTTTAATGAGGGAAATAAGTATTTGACCCCCTCTCAATCAGAAAGATTTCTGGCTCCCAGGTGTCTTTTATACAGGTAACGAGCTGAGATTAGGAGCACACTCTTAAAGGGAGTGCTCCTAATCTCAGCTTGTTACCTGTATAAAAGACACCTGTCCACAGAAGCAATCAATCAATCAGATTCCAAACTCTCCACCATGGCCAAGACCAAAGAGCTCTCAAATGATGTCAGGGACAAGATTGTAGACCTACACAAGGCTGGAATGGGCTACAAGACCATCGCCAAGCAGCTTGGTGAGAAGGTGACAACAGTTGGTGCGATTATTCGCAAAATGGAAGAAACACAAAATAACTGTCAATCTCCCTCGGCCTGGGGCTCCATGCAAGATCTCACCTCGTGGAGTTGCAATGATCATGAGAACGGTGAGGAATCAGCCCAGAACTACACAGGAGGATCTTGTCAATGATCTCAAGGCAGCTGGGATCATAGTCACCAAGAAAACAATTGGTAACACACTACGCCGTGAAGGACTGAAATCCTGCAGCGCCCGCAAGGTCCCCCTGCTCAAGAAAGCACATATACATACCCGTCTGAAGTTTGCCAATGAACATCTGAATGATTCAGTGGAGAACTGGGTGAAAGTGTTGTGGTCAGATGAGACCAAAATCGAGCTCTTTGGCATCAACTCAAATCGCCATGTTTGGAGGAGGAGGAATGCTGCCTATGACTCCAAAAACACCATCCCCACCGTCAAACATGGAGGTGGAAACATTATGCTTTGGGGGTGTTTTTCTGCTAAGGGGACAGGACAACTTCACCGCATCAAAGGGACGATGGACGGGGCCATGTACCGTCAAATCTTGGGTGAGAACCTCCTTCCCTCAGCCAGGGCATTGAAAATGGGTCGTGGATGGGTATTCCAGCATGACAATGACCCAAAACACACGGCCAAGGTAACAAAGGAGTGGCTCAAGAAGAAGCACATTAAGGTCCTGGAGTGGCCTAGCCAGTCTCCAGACCTTAATCCCATAGAAAATCTGTGGAGGGAGCTGAAGGTTTGAGTTGCCAAACATCAGCCTCGATACCTTAATGACTTGGAGAAGATCTGCAAAGAGGAGTGGGACAAAATCCCTCCTGAGATGTGTGCAAACCTGGTGGCCAACTACAAGAAACGTCTGACCTCTGTGATTGCCAACAAGGGTTTTGCCACCAAGTACTAAGTCATGTTTTGCAGAGGGGTCAAATACGTATTTCCCTCATTCAAATGCAAATCAATTTATAACATTTTTGACATGCGTTTTTCTGGATTTTTTTGTTGTTATTCTGTCTCTCACTGTTCAAATAAACCTACCATTAAAATTATAGACTGATCATTTCTTTGTCAGTGGGCAAACTTACAAAATTAGCAGGGGATCAAATACTTTTTTCCCTCACTGTATAGAGAGAAGAGAAGATGAATTGACATTTCAGGACCGGCTTATCATGACTGACACAGGTGTTTGAGTTAAACTGAGCTCCTTCTCTCCAATGGGACCCCTTCAGGTGATGATTTACAGCAGTATGGCATCCTGTCTGGGGCAGAGAGACGGAGGTGTCCAGGCAGGCAGTTTGGCTGACACTACTCTTCTACTATGGGGCACCGAGGAGCGGTTCCAGGAAGTTAATTCTCAATGCAATCATCCGTTGGGCTAATAAATATTAGCAATGGTGATACTACTGTTTAACGTAGATGTTCTATTTTCTCCTGAGATTGCAAGACAATTTGTATGTTCATGTAGTGCCCATCGGTTATGAATGTTTCAACCTCTGTGTTGAGAGGTCGTGTTTTTACTGTCAGTTTCCGGTGCAAAGAGCACCAGAAACTACACTAAACATGAGCCTTGCGGCCTGTATCGTCGATTCACAGAGCAGATACAAGTCATGTGATATGCGAGTTAACACATGCAAGTTCAACAACAGATCACATCACTTGCATCTGCCCCGTGATTGAATGGTTCAGCAGCTATCGAGCGGCATCATGTGCTCGCCAACCGATCACGTGACTTGCACCTGCTCTGTGACTGGACAACACAGAGCTCAATGCTGTATGGGATGAGTCGTTTGTTTGCCTCCTAACTCCGGTATGTACACAGTCTTGTACCCTCGACTTTTCTTTCATACAGTGGGGGAAAAAAGTATTTAGTCAGGCACCAATTGTGCAAGTTCTCCCACTTAAAAAGATGAGAGAGGCCTGTAATTTTCATCATAGGTACACGTCAACTATGACAGACAAAATGAGAATTTTTTTTCCAGAAAATCACATTGTAGGATTTTTAATGAATTTATTTGCAAATTGTGGTGGAAAATAAGTATTTGGTCAATAACAAAAGATTCTCAATACTTTGTTATATACCCTTTGTTGGCAATGACACAGGTCAACGTTTTCTGTAAGTCTTCACAAGGTTTTCACATGCTGTTGCTGGTATTTTGGCCCATTCCTCCATGCAGATCTCCTCTAGAGCAGTGATGTTTTGGGGCTGTCGCTGGGCAACACGGACTTTCAACTCCCTCCAAAGATTTTCTATGGGGTTGAGATCTGGAGACTGGCTAGGCCACTCCAGGACCTTGAAATGCTTCTTACGAAGCCACTCCTTCGTTGCCCGGGCGGTGTGTTTGGGATCATTGTCATGCTGAAAGACCCAGCCACGTTTCATCTTCAATACCCTTGCTGATGGAAGGAGGTTTTCACTCAAAATCTCACGATACATGGCCCCATTCTTTCCTTTACACGGATCAGTCGTCCTGGTCCCTTTGCAGAAAAACAGCCCCAAAGCATGATGTTTCCACCCCCATGCTTCACAGTAGGTATGGTGTTCTTTGGATGCAACTCAGCATTCTTTGTCCTCCAAACACGACGAGTTGAGTTTTTACCAAAAAGTTATATTTTGGTTTCATCTGACCATATGACATTCTCCCAATCCTCTTCTGGATCATCCAAATGCACTCTAGCAAACTTCAGACGGGCCTGGACATGTACTGGCTTAAGCAGGGGGACACGTCTGGCACTGCAGGATTTGAGTCCCTGGCGGCGTAGTGTGTTACTGATGGTAGGCTTTGTTACTTTGGTCCCAGCTCTCTGCAGGTCATTCACTAGGTCCCCCCGTGTGGTTCTGGGATTTTTGCTCACCGTTCTTGTGATCATGCGTGGAGCCCCAGATCGAGGGAGATTATCAGTGGTCTTGTATGTCTTCCATTTCCTAATAATTGCTCCCACAGTTGATTTCTTCAAACCAAGCTGCTTACCTATTGCAGATTCAGTCTTCCCAGCCTGGTGCAGGTCTACAATTTTGTTTCTGGTGTCCTTTGACAGCTCTTTGGTCTTGGCCATAGTGGGGTTTGGAGTGTGACTGTTTGAGGTTGTGGACAGGTGTCTTTTATACTGATAACAAGTTCAAACAGGTGCCATTAATACAGGTAACGAGTGGAGGACAGAGGAGCCTCTTAAAGAAGAAGTTACAGGTCTGTGAGAGCCAGAAATCTTGCTTGTTTGTAGGTGACCAAATACTTATTTTCAACCATAATTTGCAAATAAATTCATTAAAAATCCTACAATGTGATTTTCTGGATTTTTTTTCCTCAATTTGTCTGTCATAGTTGACGTGTACCTATGATGAAAATTACAGGCCTCTCTCATCTTTTTAAGTGGGAGAACATGCACAATTGGTGGCTGACTAAACACTTTTTTTCCCCACTGTATATCACTGTTTTTAAAGGACATTTCTAATCTTTTGAATTAATGGTTCAACACTGAGATATTTTTTACCTATTCAACATTTGGAACCATGATAACCAGCATGTTAATGAAATGTGTATGCTAAAAATGTGTTGCCGTGTCAGTTCCGGAGCCAAAACCGGAGAAAAGAGGGGTGCAGCCCGACGGAGCCCTGTTACAAGTCTGTCTATCCTACTTTCTCTGTCTTACAGTAAGGGCTGGATTCAATCCATATCATGGAAGATCCGCAGTATAGCTTGATTGAAATGTAAAGGCAATGTTCCGCATTCACAGTAAACTCTGCATTGGTCGGCTCAATCGGAAATTACCTTTAAATTTAAACGCGGTTCTTCAGCGATACTTCCGCGATACAAATTGAATCCAGACCTAACGCTCTATTTGTTTTTATCTCTGTATGTCCCTCTCTCTCACTATCTCTCTTTCTCGCTCTGCTACCTTATATCTCTCCCTCTCAATCTCTTTACCCTCCCATCACCAGGGCATCGGATAACAGAGCCAGACAGAGGGGCTCATCTCGAGAGCTGCTGCCCCGGGGCAATGCTCCAATCTTGGGCAGAGAGGGAGGCGGAGTGGCCCTCTCAGTGAAGCTGTGCTTGACTACTATGATGATGTAAGGAGAGTCTGGGGGTGACGTCTGAAGGTTTGTGCATTCCTGCGTCCATTTGTGTGTATCACACTGTTATTCAACTCTCAAGTAAATTTAGGGATTTTTAAACAGTTATTGTTTCAGTTAGAGTATCCCATACACACAAATTATAATAATAATAATAAGCCATTTAGCAGACGCTTTTATCCAAAGCGACTTACAGTCATGCGTGCATACATTTTTTTTTTTGTGTATGGGTGGTCCCGGGACTCGAACCTACTACCTTGGCGTTACAAGCGCCGTGCTCTACCAGCTGAGCTACAGAGGACCACCCAGATTCATAGATCATAAGTTGATTCAAATAACATTTAACTTCACCAGTATCATGTTATGAACTCGCCATTAAATATTAACCTACCTGAATGGTCAGACATATCAGCAAAGACCAAGCATAGATTTTTATTTCAATGTTTTCAAAGACTTTTAAAAGATGAAATGGTGTGGAACAGAATATTAAATGGTGGTAGCAGGTTGGATGGGTTCATTGATGTGGGTTTATTTTGTTCGGTGGCCGTATTGAATGGAGAGTGTGTGTGTGTTTGTGTCTTAGCAGAGTGTTGTTGTTTGTGTCAGGCCATTTCTCCTCTCTGACTGGATGACCTTTCCCTCTGTCAGTGATGTCAGAGTATAAAGCTCATACAGGACAAAATCTGACCCCTACACTCTGTTATAAACACTCTGGTCTGAGTGTCCTTCTGACCTCCTCTCAAGAGGAACACACGCATGGGCACGCACGCAAAATGTCATCGGAATGGGATAGAGTTTAAACATCTGAATGGGATAGAGTTTAAACATCGGAATGGGGTAGAGTTTAAACATCGGAATGGGATGGAGTTTAAACATCGGAATGGGATAGAGTTTAAACATCGGAATGGGATAGAGTTTAGACATCGAAATGCGATAGAGTTTAAACATCAGAATGGGATAGAGGTTAACATCAGAATGGGATAGAGTTTAAACATCGGAATGGGATAGAGTTTAAACATCGGAATGGGATAGAATTTAAACATCGGAATAGGATAAAGTTTAAACATCGGAATGGGATAGAGTTTAAACATCGGAATGCGATAGAGTTTAAACATTGGAATGCGATAGAGTTTAAACATCGGAATGGGATAGAGTTGAAACATTGGAATGGGATAGAGTTGAAACATCGGAATGGGATAGAGTTGAAACATCTTCTTGGACTGAAAGTCTAAATTAAAGTTAGGTAACTGAAGCCTTTTTCTTCTCCTCTCCTCCTCTGCTACTCTTCCCCTTCTCCTCTACTATGATGTTTAGTCTTCTCATATTCCTTCCCTCCTTTCAAGCCTATCCAACACCTTGGGACATTGCAAAACAGAGAGAGAGAGAGAGAGAGAGAGAGAGGTTGTGAAATGGAGGGAATGGAGAAAGAAAGAAAAATAAAGAGTTCCCTAGCCCAGGCTCTAACCGTAGATAGCCGCATTCACATGCTAATTTCACTCATTACTTAGCCGTTCCCAAAACTACTGACAAGCACGGCCTCCTGATTATTCCCACCATGCATTATCCTCCCACAAATTACATCGCTCGGCACCACACAACTATTCCATCCCCTCACCGCTGTCAGCCCCGGCCTGATTTGGAAATATTGTTTAATTATCCTCAGAGAGAAAGGGGCTGTGTCCCAAATGGCACCCTAGGCCCACAGGGCTCTGGTCAAAAGTAGTGCACTAAATAGGGAAAAGGGTGCCTTTTGGGACACAGCCGTGGTCTCTAATAGCAGCTAGGCTCGAATTTTGTTATCTCCAACCGCTCTGGGAAAAAAAAACATTATTTATGCCCACGGCCAGCCATTATTGGCCCATACATCAGCTGGTGCGTGTGAGAGCAGTGTAAAAACAGTCACACTAAATATACATCTATCACCAGCCGGCATGGACATGCCGTCTGCCTGCCGCAACACCGCCTGTCTGTGTTCAGAGGAAGACCTTGTATTGGAAACCATGGGGACTGGAGAGAACAGGAGTCTGAGTCTCCTATGCGGGTGGGAACAGGACTAGTCACATTCAAGCCCCATGTATCAGATAATAACTCTCTAGTGCATTGAGTTTTCTTATTTTTATTTATTAATTGCCGATACCCAACTGCCAACCCCATAGGATTCATTACCAAACTTTTCATGCTAAAAGTGACTATTTTATTTCAATATTTCAAAGAGCACAAATTGTTATTCAGGAGTAAGAGTGTTTCTATTGGGAGGATGTGTTTGATATTCTGCTGAGTGCTGATGGTTAGAACACAGGGCCACTCTCTGGTCTGTCTGTTGGGACTGCTGGAGCATGGGCTTTTTACACACACACACACACACACACACACACACACACACACACATGCACACTCGCACACACAAACACACACGCTCTCTCTCTGCCGTCTGTCTACTGGGACTGTGAGGATGGCTCTTTAGGTAAACACACTGTCTAATTAGAGACGCATACAGACGATAAAGCACTCTGTGTCCTGCTAATGCTTGATTACACTTCATACACACACACACACACACACACACACACACACACACACACACACACACACACACACACACACACACACACACACACACACACACACACACACACATACACACACACACACACGTGCCTACTTTCCTTGCATGTACCCCTGTGCAGTATGTATGCAGGATACATGATCTCCTGCACATGTGCACATACACAGCTCTTTCATAGAGATAGAGACTATTCATGTTTAACAAGTGACTGCAGGATGTAAACTTCCAGTGACAGACAGGGAGTGTTAAAGAGGTCAGTAGATCAGGTAGAAAAAGAACAAACCCATTTCTGAACAATGAAGAACGAGTGAATGGACATCAAAGCGTCTTCCAGATATATAAGCATGAAAGATAAAAAGGCAGAGAGTTAATAATCGTTCCATTATAGTGTCGTTTATACAGTAATTATGTCTCTGTGCTCTCTACAGACGTCAAACAGAAGCAGAGAAAGCTCATTCCACGAGTTTACAAACTGCTCTTGAACCTGTGGATCAAAGTTCAAAGGTCATGATACATTCTCCTACCATCATCTGAAGGAATCACCCTTTGATGATAGCGTGAAAGAGAAAAAGAAAGAGAGAGAAAGAGGAGTAGGAGGTGATGGGGAATGGCGGTGTTAAAACAACATAGGAATCAATACGGGCGTAGGCCAGGTTTCAATTCATTCCAAAACAACACGCATGAATTCTTTCCAATTTCCAGCTAATATTGCCTTTCTGCACGCCTGCTCCCCCTCTGCCACCATCGCACCACACAAATCCCCAGATATCTGTCAGAACCTGAGACCAAAAACAGTTTTAAGGGGAAAAAATAAGAAAAGGTAGTGAGAGAGAGAAAAAACGTCAGGTTTTTTGTCTCTGTCGTCTGTAGCAGAATGGAAAGTAGCCCCTTGATTTCATTTCATCTTTATGTTCTTTCTCCTCCAAGCCCCATAGCATTTTTCAATTGTGTTGGTGGTGGTGTACAAAGAAAATGGTCATAAAACAATTATGCAGTGTGTGTGTGTTTGTAACATAATACAGGAAAGGCGATGGTCCTTGACTGGATGATACACAGGCAGGATAAACTGTGTGGTGCTTTGGAGAGAGAGAGAGAGAGAGAGAGAGAGAGAGAGAGAGAGAGAGAGAGAGAGAGAGACAGGCTGATTGCATTTGTCCAATATCACACTATTATTTTCCTCTTCATTTCGCTGTGTGAGAGATGACAACAGAAACCCTCTTATTTCTGAAGGTCTGATCAGGCTGTCTGGAGGACCTCTCCAATCTGTTCAGTAGGCAGCTCACTCTACAGTAGTCTATGCTCTGACGTCAATGCTGCTATCTCAACCAACACCAGGTGGACATTCTTTTAGGCGAGACATTAAAAACGTGGCAGATAGGAAGGTAATAGAGCTGTCGCACTTCCCATTTCTAATCATGTCTCTTCTACACAATGTAGTTCTATATATACAGTGGGGAGAACAAGTATTTGATACACTGCCGATTTTGCAGGTTTTCCTACTTACAAAGCATGTAGAGGTCTGTAATTTTTATCATAGGTACACTTCAACCGTGAGAGACGGAATCTAAAACTAAAATCCAGAAAATCACATTGTATGATTTTTAGGTAATGAATTTGCATTTTATTGCATGACATAAGTATTTGATACATCAGAAAAGCAGAACTTAATATTTGGTACAGAAACCTTTCTTTGCAATTACAGAGATCATACTTTTCCTGTAGGTCTTGACCAGGTTTGCACACACTGCAGCAGGGATTTTGGCTCACT
This sequence comes from Coregonus clupeaformis, assembly GCF_020615455.1. Taxonomy (NCBI): domain Eukaryota; kingdom Metazoa; phylum Chordata; class Actinopteri; order Salmoniformes; family Salmonidae; genus Coregonus; species Coregonus clupeaformis. The sequence goes on from NC_059219.1 coordinate 5,122,349, forward strand.
CCTCCATACAGACTTTCTCCAGATCCTTCAGGTTTCGGGGCTGTCGCTGGGCAATACGGACTTTCAGCTCCCTCCAAAGATTTTCTATTGGGTTCAGGTCTGGAGACTGGCTAGGCCACTCCAGGACCTTGAGATGCTTCTTACGGAGCCACTCCTTAGTTGCCCTGGCTGTGTGTTTCGGGTCGTTGTCATGCTGGAAGACCCAGCCACGACTCCATCTTCAATGATCTTACTGAGGGAAGGAGGTTGTTGGCCAAGATCTCGCGATACATGGCCCCATCCATCCTCCCCTCAATACGGTGCAGTCGTCCTGTCCCCTTTGCAGAAAAGCATCCCCAAAGAATGATGTTTCCACCTCCATGCTTCACGGTTGGGATGGTGTTCTTGGGGTTGTACTCATCCTTCTTCTTCCTCCAAACACGGCAAGTGGAGTTTAGACCAAAAAGCTCTATTTTTGTCTCATCAGACCACATGACCTTCTCCCATTCCTCCTCTGGATCATGGCAAACTTCAGACGGGCCTGGACATGCGCTGGCTTGAGCAGGGGGACCTTGCGTGCGCTGCAGGATTTTAATCCATGACGGCGTAGTGTGTTACTAATGGTTTTCTTTGAGACTGTGGTCCCAGCTCTCTTCAGGTCATTGCCCAGGTCCTGCCGTGTAGTTCTGGGCTGATCCCTCAACTTCCTCATGATCATTGATGCCCCACGAGGTGAGATCTTGCATGGAGCCCCAGACCGAGGGTGATTGACCGTCATCTTGAACTTCTTCCATTTTCTAATAATTGCGCCAACAGTTGTTGCCTTCTCACCAAGCTGCTTGCCTATTGTCCTGTAGCCCATCCCAGCCTTGTGCAGGTCTACAATTGTATCCCTGATGTCCTTACACAGCTCTCTGGTCTTGGCCATTGTGGAGAGGTCTGTTTGATTGAGTGTGTGGACAGGTGTCTTTTATACAGGTAACGAGTTCAAACAGGTGCAGTTAATACAGGTAATGAGTGGAGAACTGGAGGGCTTCTTAAAGAAAAACTAACAGGTCTGTGAGAGCCGGAATTCTTACTGGTTGGTAGGTGATGAAATACTTATATCATGCAATAAAATGCAAATTCATTACTTAAAAATCATACAATGTGATTTTCTGGATTTTGTTTTTGATTCCGTCTCTCACAGTTGAAGTGTACCTATGATAAAAATTGCAGACCTCTACATGCTTTGTAAGTAGGAAAACCTGCAAAATCGGCAGTGTATCAAATACTTGTTCTCCCCACTGTATATGCACATTGTGCCCACCTGAATAGGTTATTGTATATATCTAACACTACTACCACCAATGTTGCTACAATTGTTTACACTATTGATACTAAAATACTACCCTGCTACTATATGCAGTGCATTCGGAAAGTATTCAGACCCCTTGACTTTTTCCAAATTTTGTTAAGTTACAGCCTTATTCTAAAATTGATTAAATTGTTTTTTTCCCCTCATCAATCTACACACAATACCCCATAATGACAAAACAAAAACAGGTTTTTAGAAATGTTCGCAAATGTATAAAAAAAATAGAAATACATAAGTATTCAGACCCTTTACTCAGTACTTTGCTGAAGCACCTTTGGCAGTGATTACAGCCTTGAGTCTTCTTGGGTATGACGCTACAAGCTTGGCACACCTTTATTTGAGGAGTTTCTCCCATTCTTCTCTGCAGATCATCTCAAGCTCTGTCAGGTTGGATGGGGAGCGTTGCTGCACAGCTTTTTGGCAAACTCCAAGAGGGCTGTCATGTGCCTTTTACTGAGTAGTGGCTTCCGTCTGGCCACTCTACCATAAAGGCCTGATTGGTGGAGTGCTGCAGAGATGGTTGTCCTTCTGGAAGGTTCTCCCATCTCCACAGAGGAACTCTGGAGCTCTGTCAGAGTGACCATTGGGGACCTTCAATGCTGCTCTACGGACGATTGCTCTTAAGTGCACTGTCAACTGTGGGACGTTATATAGACAGGTGTATGCCTTTCCAAATCATGTACAATCAATTGAATTTACCGCAGGTGGACTCCAATCAAGTTGTAGAAACATTTCAAGGATGATCAATGGAAACAGGATGCACCTGATCTCAATTTCGAGTCTCAAAGCAAACGGTCTGAATACTTATGTAAATAAGGTATTTCAGTTTTTTATTTTTAATACATTTGCAAAAATCTATAAAAACCTGTTTTTGCTTTGTCATTATGGGGTATTGTGTGTAGATTGATGTGGTGGAAAAAACACTTTAAGCCATTTTAGAAACTGTAACGTAACAAAATGTGGAAAGAGTCAAGGAGTCTGAATACCGAATGCACTGTACCTACCACTGCTATCATTACTTTTCAGACTACTGTATGTGCAGAGTCATCATTAACACAGACTGACTGTGTTCTTATCATTATGGAATTATCATAACCAGGTCTGATACGTTACATAATCAATAAGATGCTTAGGGTACAACCACCACCTCACAACCCATTACAATAGGATTCAATAAAACCATGGAATAGACTCCTAACACTGTTGTGGCAGAGATAATAGGTTTTGCTGAGCACACAGACACAGCATCAGCATCAAAGTGAAACGCTACAGTAGGCTAGCTTCTCTTTGTTCAGCACATTCTGCTCTTTTCGCACCCACCCACACACTCAGGCACCAAGAGAATTGGGGGAAATATTTAATTTATGTTGATTTCCTGTGAATAGCCCAATAGCTATTCGGATTGTCAAACATTCCCTTTCACTCTTGAACAGGCCCCATTGGTCCCTGAGGAGTCCATTCCAATTTCAGCCATTTCAGGAAAATTACACAGTTCAAAAAGGAGTTCTTTGTTTGGGGTGTTTTATATTCATTCAATGCTTGATCTCCTCTCCTCTACCCTTTTGGCTGGTCCAAACAGCTCAATAACACACTCAGAAACAGGAGCAGCAGCTAGCTATCTCTAGGAGGACAGCCTGACTGACTGAGAGGAGGTAGTAACGCACAAACATGGCCACCAAAAACATCTCTGTCTATACCTAAGGGCCGTGCCCTGACAGTTAAACTACTTAATGACTGTAACCAGACCTCTGGGAGGAGAGCATTTTAGTAGGTTGGCTTGTGTGTGGTCAATGAAATGGCACTTGTACTGCGGGCAGCTAATCGAAAATGGAGGAAAACTAAACTTCAAGAGGACCTATTATCCTTTCACCCCCTCCTCTCTACCTTTTCTTCCTCTGTATCCTCTGCTAAATCCACTTTATATCACTCTAAATGTCAAGCTTCTGCCAGTAACCCTAGGAAACTCTTTACCACCTTCTCCTCTCCCCTTAATCCTCCACCCCCTCCCTCCTCCCTCTCTGTGGACGACTTTGTCAACCACTTTGAAAAGAAGGTTGACGACATCCGCCCCTCATTCACTCAGCCTATTGAGTCCACTGGTCCCACTCACACAGAGCTACCCTACACCTTGACTTCTTTCTCCCATCTCTCTCCAGATGAAATCCTGCAACTAGTGAGGTCCGATTGCCCGACAAACTGCCCGCTCAACCCCATCTCCTCCTCCCTTCTCCAGACCATCTCTGGAGACCTTCTCCCATTCCTCACTTCCCTCATCAACTCATCCCTGACCACTGGCTGCGTCCCCACTGACTTCAAAATGGCTCATGTTGCTCCCCTCCTCAAGAAACCAACACTTGACTCCTCTGACATCCAAAACTACAGACCAGTATCCCTTCTTTCTTTTCTTTCCAAAACACTTGAGCGTGCTGTCTCTGACCAACTCTCTCGCTATCTCTCTCAGAACAATCTTCTTGACCCTTACCAGTCAGGCTTCATGACGGGTCACATAACCGAGACTGCTCTTCTCTGTGTCACAGAGGCTCTCCGCACTGCCAAATCTGACTCGCTCTCTCCTCTGTTCTCATCCTCCTAGATCTAAATGCTGCCTCTGACACCGTGAACTATCAGATCCTCCTCTCCACCCTCTCAGGGCTGGTTGTCTCAGGCTCTGCACACTCTTCGACTGCATCCTACCTGGCAGGCCGCTCCTACCAGGTGACATGGAGAAGATCTGTCTCCGTACTGCTGTGCTGTTTGTTGCTACTTGGCTACCTGCCAAACTATTCACGTTTTACTTTTAATAAACGTTTAATCAATCTTTGTGTTCAACAAATTTACCAACTTTTTAGTTTTGTCCTCACTCATCTTTTTTCGTTAAACTTTTTCACCCCGGACGTTTATCCCGAGACAGAAGAGTCATTTTCCTGTGCGTTTTAGCTGCCAACTTTACGTTATTTTCCTTTTTTCCATCGCAACTTTTTTCCCTTATTCAACTTTTTTCACTCCGGACGCTTTATCTGGACATGGTTCATCAACATCTTCAACAGCCGAAGCTAAGTAGTAACATTAACATGATGTCTTCTAATTGCAGTCGCTGTACTCATAATATACAGGAGAACGATCGCCTTACGGCGAGAATAGCTGTGCTACAAGCCCAGCTTCAGACGCAATCGTTAGGCAAGGGTAATCTCAGTGTAGGAAAGGAAGAAACAGCGTCTGTGCCACCAGTAAGTACAGACAGTAACGTTAGTATAAATCCCCCGCACAGTCCCCGCAGCCGGACAACTTTCTCATGGCTTCTGGAGGGAAATACTGTCGGAATGCTCAACCGGTGTCGCTCATTCAGCCGACAGAAACCTTCAACCGGTTTTCCCCATTATGTAGCGAGTCGGAGTCTGAGTCTGAGTCTTCTCTAGTCTCTACTCCTCCCGTTACGGGGTCTGAGACGCCGAAGGCTCCCACCATTAGCTCTGACAAATTGAAAACCCTAGTCATTGGCGACTCCATTACCCGCAGTATTAGACTTAAAACGAATCACCCAGCGATCATACACTGTTTACCAGGGGGCAGGGCTACCGGCGTTAAGGCTAATCTAAAGATGGTGCTGGCTAAAGCTAAAACTGGCGAGTGTAGAGAGTATAGAGATATTGTTATCCACGTCGGCACCAACGATGTTAGGATGAAACAGTCAGAGGTCACCAAGTGCAACATAGCTTCAGCTTGTAAATCAGCTAGAAAGATGTGTCGGCATCGAGTAATTGTCTCTGGCCCCCTCCCAGTTAGGGGAAGTGACGAGCTCTACAGCAGAGTCTCAGCACTTAATCGCTGGTTGAAAACTGTTTTCTGCCCCTCCCAAAAGATAACATTTGTGGATAATTGGCCCTCTTTCTGGGACTCACCCACAAACAGGACCAAGCCTGACCTGCTGAGGAGTGACGGACTCCATCCTAGCTGGAGGGGTGCTCTCCTCTTATCTACCAACATAGATAGGGCTCTAACTCCTCTAGCCCCACAGTGAAATAGGGTGCAGGCCAGGCAGCAGGCTGTTAGCCAACCTGCCAGCTTAGTGGAGTCTGCCAATAGCACAGTCAGTGTAGTCAGCTCAGCCATACCCATTGAGACTGTGTCTGTGCCTCGACCTAGGTTGGGCAAAACTAAACATGGCGGTGTTCACCCTAGCAATCTTATTAGGATAAAGACCTCCTCCATTCCTGCCATTATTGAAAGAGATCGTGATACCTCACATCTCAAAATAGGGTTACTTAATGTTAGATCCCTCACTTCAAAGGCAGTCATAGTCAATGAACTAATCACTGATCATAATCTCGATGTGATTGGCCTGACTGAAACATGGCTTAAGCCTGATGAATTTGCTGTGTTAAATGAGGCCTCACCTCCTGGTTACACTAGTGACCATATTCCCCGTGCATCCCGCAAAGGCGGAGGTGTTGCTAACATTTACGATAGCAAATTTCAATTTACAAAAAAAAAATGGCGTTTTCATCTTTTGAGCTTCTAGTCATGAAATCTATGCAGCCTACTCAATCACTTTTATAGCTACTGTTTACAGGCCTCCTGGGCCATATACAGCGTTCCTCTCTGAGTTTCCTGAATTCCTATCAGACCTTGTAGTCATAGCAGATCATATTCTAATTTTTGGTGATTTTAATATTCACATGGAGAAGTCCACAGACCCACTCCAAAAGTCTTTCGGAGCCATTATCGACTCAGTGGGTTTTGTCCAACATGTCTCTGGACCTACTCACTGCCACAGTCATACTCTGGACCTAGTTTTGTCCCATGGAATAAATGTTGTAGATCTTAATGTTTTTCCACAAAATCCTGGACTATCGGACCACCATTTTATTACATTTGCAATCGCAACAAATAATCTGCTCAGACCCCAACCAAGGAGCATCAAAAGTCGTGCTATAAATTCTCAAACAACACAAAAATTCATTGATGCCCTTCCAGACTCCTTCTGCCTACCCAAGGACGTCAGAGGACAAAAATCAGTTAACCACTTAACTGAGGAACTCAATTTAACCTTGCGCAATACCCTAGATGCAGTTGCACCCCTAAAAACGAAAAACATTTGTCATAAGAAACTAGCTCCCTGGTATACAGAAAATACCCGAGCTTTGAAGCAAGCTTCCAGGAAATTGGAACGGAAATGGCGCCACACCAAACTGGAAGTCTTCCGACTAGCTTGGAAAGACAGTACCGTGCAGTACCGAAGAGCCCTCACTGCTGCTCGATCATCCTACTTTTCCAACTTAATTGAGGAAAATAAGAACAATCCAAAATTTCTTTTTGATACTGTTGCAAAGCTAACTAAAAAGCAGCATTCCCCAAGAGAGGATGGCTTTCACTTCAGCAGTGATAAATTCATGAACTTCTTTGAGGAAAAGATCATGACCATTAGAAAGCAAATTACGGACTCCTCTTTGAATCTGCGTATTCCTCCAGGGCTTAGCTGTCCTGGATCTGCACAGCTCTGCGAGGGCCTGGGATCGGGAGAGACACTTAAGTGTTTTAGTACTATATCTCTTGACACAATGATGAAAATAATCATGGCCTCTAAACCTTCAAGCTGCATACTGGATCCTATTCCTACTAAACTGCTGAAGGAGCTGCTTCCTGTGCTTGGCCCTCCTATGTTGAACATAATAAACAGCTCTCTATCCACCGGATGTGTACCAAACTCACTAAAAGTGGCAGTGATAAAGCCTCTCTTGAAAAAGCCAAACCTTGACCCGGAAAATATAAAAAACTATCGGCCTATATCGAATCTTCCATTCCTCTCAAAAATTTTAGAAAAAGCTGTTGCGCAGCAACTCACTGCCTTTCTGAAGACAAACAATGTATACGAAATGCTTCAGTCTGGTTTTAGACCCCATCATAGCACTGAGACTGCACTTGTGAAGGTGGTAAATGACCTTTTAATGGCATCAGACCGAGGCTCTGCATCTGTCCTCGTGCTACTAGACCTTAGTGCTGCCTTTGACACCATCGATCACCACATTCTTTTGGAGAGACTGGAAACCCAAATTGGTCTACACGGACAAGTTCTGGCCTGGTTTAGATCCTACCTGTCGGAAAGATATCAGTTTGTCTCTGTGAATGGTCTGTCCTCCGACAAATCAACTGTACATTTCGGTGTTCCTCAAGGTTCCGTTTAGGACCACTATTGTTTTCACTATATATTTTACCTCTTGGGGATGTTATTCGAAAACATAATGTTAACTTTCACTGCTATGCGGATGACACACAGCTGTACATTTCAATGAAACATGGTGAAGCCCCAAAATTGCCCTCGCTAGAAGCCTGTGTTTCAGACATAAGGAAGTGGATGGCTGAAAACTTTTTACTTTTAAACTCGGACAAAACAGAGATGCTTGTTCTAGGTCCCAAGAAACAAAGAGATCTTCTGTTAAATCTGACAATTCATCTAGATGGTTGTAAAGTCGTCTCAAATAAAACTGTGAAGGACCTCGGTGTTACTCTTGACCCTGATCTCTCTTTTGACGAACATATCAAGACTGTTTCAAGGACAGCTTTTTTCCATCTACGTAACATTGCAAAAATCAGAAATTTTCTGTCCAAAAATGATGCAGAAAAATTAATCCATGCATTTGTTACTTCTAGGTTAGACTACTGCAATGCTCTATTTTCCGGCTACCCGGATAAAGCACTAAATAAACTTCAGTTAGTGCTAAATACGGCTGCTAGAATCCTGACTAGAACCAAGAAATTTGATCATATTACTCCAGTGCTAGCTTCCCTACACTGGCTTCCTGTTAAGGCAAGGGCTGATTTCAAGGTTTTACTGTTAACCTATAAAGCGTTACATGGGCTTGCTCCTACCTATCTTTCCGAGTTGGTCCTGCCGTACATACCAATACGTACGCTACGGTCACAAGACGCAGGCCTCCTAATTGTCCCTAGAATTTCTAAGCAAACAGCGGGAGGCAGGGCTTTCTCCTATAGATCTCCATTTTTATGGAACAGTCTGCCTACCCATGTGAGAGACGCAGACTCGGTCTCAACCTTTAAGTCTTTACTGAAGACTTATCTCTTCAGTAGGTCATATGATTGAGTGTAGTCTGGCCCAGGAGTGTGAAGGTGAACGGAAAGGCTGGAGCAACGAACAGCCCTTGCTGTCTCTGCCGGGCCGGTTCCCCTCTCCACTGGGGGTTCTCTGCCTCTAACCCTGTTGCAGGGGCTGAGTCACTGGCTTGCTGGTGCTCTTTCATGCCGTCCCTGGGAGGGGTGCGTCACTTGAGTGGGTTGAGTTACTGACGTGATCTTCCTGTCTGGGTTGGCGCCCCCCTTGGTTTGTGCTGTGGTGGAGACCTCTGTGGGCTATACTCGGCCTTGTCTCAGGATTGTAAGTTGGTGGTTGGGGATATCCCTCTAGTGGTGCGGGGGGCTGTGCTTTGGCGGAGTGGGTGGGGTTATATCCTTCCTGTTTGGCCCTGTCCGGGGTTTCTTCGGATGGGGCCACAGTGTCTCCGGACCGCTCCTGTCTCAGCCTCCAGTATTTATGCTGCAGTAGTTTATGTGTCGGGGGGCTGGGGTTAGTTGGTTATACCTGGAGTACTTCTCCTGTCTTATCCAGTGTCCTGTGTGAATTTAAGTATGCTCTCTCTAATTCTCTCGTTCTCTCTTTCTCTCTGAGAACCTGAGCCCTAGGACCATACGTCAGGACTACCGGGCATGATGACACCTTGCTGTCCCCAGTCCGCCTGGCCTTGCTGCTATTCCAGTTTCAACTGTTCTGCCTGCGGCTACGAAACCCCTACCTGTCCCAGACCTGCTTTTTCAACTCTTTAATGATCGGCTATGAAAAGCCAACTGAGAGACCTGAGCCCTAGGACCATACGTCGGGACTACCGGCCGTGGTGACTCCTTGCTGTCCCCAGTCCGCCTGGCCTTGCTGCTATTCCAGTTTCAACTGTTCTGCCTGCGGTTATGGAACCCCTACCTGTCCCAGACCTGCTGTTTTCAACTCTTAATGATCGGCTATGAAAAGCCAACTGAGATTTATTCCTGATTATTATTTGACCATGCTTGTCACTTATGAACATTTTTGAACATCTTGGCATGGTTCTGTTATAATCTCCACCCGGCACAGCCAGAAGAGGACTGGCCACCCCTCATAGCCTGGTTCCTCTCTAGGTTTCTTCCTAGGCTTTCGCCTTTCTAGGGAGTTTTTCCTAGCCACCGTGCTTCTACACCTGCATTACTAGCTGTTTGGGGTTTTAGGCTGGGTTTCTGTACAGCACTTCGAGATATTAGCTGATGTAAGAAGGGCTATATAAAATAAAATTGATTGATTGATTGATTGATCTGTGTCTGCACCACATACTCTCACTACTGGTGTCCCCCAGGGCTCGGTTCTAGGCCCTCTCCTTTACTCTCCATACATCAAGTCACTCGGCTCTGTCATATCCTCACATGGTCTCTCCTATCATTGCTATGCGGATGACACTACTTTTCTCTTTCCTCCCTTCTGACACCCAGGTGGCGACATGCATCTCTGCATGCCTGGTAGATACACTACCGTAAAAAAGTTTGGGGTCACATAGAAATGTCCTTGTTTTCCATGAAAACTTACATGAAATTAGTTTGAATAGGAAATATAGCAAAATGAATAGGAAATGTAGTCATTGACAAGGTTAGAAATAATGATTTTCAATTTAAATAATAATTGTGTCCTTCAAACGTTGCTTTCGCCAAAGAATCCTCCATTAGCAGCAATTACAGCCTTGCAGACCTTTGGCATTCTAGTTGTCAATTTGTTGAGGTAATCTAAAGAGATTTCACCCCATGCTTCCTGAACACCTCCCACAAGTTGGATTGGCTTGATGGGCACTTCTTACATACCATACGGTCAAGCTGCTCCCACAACAGCTCAATAGGGTTGAGATCCGGTGACTGTGCTGGCCACTCCATTATAGACAGAATACCAGCTGACTGCTTCTTCCCTAAATAGTTATTGCATAGTTTGGAGCTTTGCTTTGGGTCATTGTGCTGTTGTAGGAGGAAATTGGCTCCAATCAAGCGCCGTCCACAGGGTATGGCATAGCGTTGCAAAATGGAGTGATAGCCTTCCTTCTTCAAGATCCCTTTTACCCTGTACAAGTCTCCCACTTTACCACCACCAAAGCACCCCCAGACCATCACATTGCCTCCACCATGCTTGACAGATGGCATCAAGCACTCCTCCACCATCTTTTCATTTGGTCTGCGTCTCACAAATGTTCTTATTTGTGATCCGAACACCTCAAACTTCGATTCGTCTGTCCATAACACTTTTTTCCAATCTTCCTCTGTCCAGTGTCTGTGTTCTTTTGCCCATCTTAATCATTTTTTTTATTGGCCGGTCTGAGATATGGCTTTTTCTTTGCAACTCTGCCTAGAAGGTCAGCATCCCGGAGTCGCTTCTTCACTGTTGACGTTGAGATGGGTGTTTTGCGGGTACTATTTAATGAAGCTGCCAGTTGAGGACCTGTGAGGCGTCTGTTTCTCAAACTAGACACTCTAATGTATTTGTCCTCTTGCTCAGTTGTGCACCGGGGCCTCCCACTCCTCTTTGTATTCTGGTTATAAACAGCGCCGGAGAAGATGGCTGCCGTTTTACAGCCCTCTAACCAATTGTACTATTATGTGTGTTTTTCCGCGTTATTTGTAATTTATTTTGTACATAATGTTTCTGCCATCGTCTCCTATAACCAAAAAGAGCTTCTGGATATCAGGACAGCGATTACTCACCTCGTATTGGACGAAGATTTTTTCTTCAACGAGGCGCCGCGAAGGATATCATACAGACACCCGACAAGGCCCAAATCCCCGTCATTCGCGTGAGGAAGAGACGGAGATATCGTGGACGGAGATCGGGGTGCCTTGTAAGGATCCGACGGCGAGCGAGTAAACTGCCTCTTCCATCAATCCTATTAGCCAACGTTCAATCTTTTGAAAATAAAGTGGACGACTTAAGATTACGGTTATCCTACCAACGGGACATTAAAAACTGTAATATATTATGTTTCACCGAGTCGTGGCTGAACGACTGACAATGATAACATTCAGCTAGCAGGCTATACGCTACATCGGCAGGACAGAACGGCTGACTCCGGTAAGACAAGGGGTGGCGGTCTGTGTATATTTGTAAACAACAGCTGGTGCACAAAATCAAATACTAAGGAAGTCTCGAGGTTTTGCTCGCCTGAGGTAGAGTATCTTATGATAAGCTGTAGACCACACTATTTACCAAGAGAGTTTTCATCTATATTTTTCATAGCTGTCTATTTACCACCACAAACCAATGCTGGCATTAAGATTGCACTGAATGAGTTGTACAAGGACATTAATCAACAGGAAAACGCTCATCCAGATGCAGCGCTCCTAGTGGCCGGGGACTTTAATGCAGGGAAACTTAAATCCGTTCTACCTAATTTCTACCAGCATGTTAAATGTGCAACCAGAGGGAAAAAAACTCTAAACCACCTTTACTCCACACACAGAGACGCATACAAAGCTCTCCCTCGCCCTCCATTTGGCAAATCTGACCATAACTCTATCCTCCTGATTCCTGCTTATAAGCAAAAACTAAAGCAGGAAGCACCAGTGACTCGGTTAATAAAAAAGTGGTCAGATGACGCAGATGCTAAGCTACAGGACTGTTTTGCTAGCACAGACTGGAACATGTTCCGGGATTCTTCAGACAGCATTGAGGAGTACACCACATCAGTCACTGGCTTCATCAATAAGTGCATCGATGATGTCGTCCCCACAGTGACCGTACGTACATACCCCAACCAGAAGCCATGGATTACAGGAAACATCCGCACTGAGCTAAAGGGTAGAGCTGCCGCTTTCAAGGAACGGGACTCTAACCCGGACGCTTATAAGAAATCCCGCTATGACCTCCGACGAACCATCAAACAGGCAAAGAGTCAATACAGGTCTAAGATTGAATCGTACTACACTGGCTCTGACGCTCGTCGGATGTGGCAGGGCTTGAAAACTATTACAGACTACAAAGGGAAGCACAGCCGCGAGCTGCCCAGTGACACAAGCCTACCAGACGAGCTAAACCATTTCTATGCTCGCTTCGAGGCAAGCAACACTGAAGCATGCATGAGAGCACCAGCTGTTCCGGATGACTATGTGATCACGCTCTCCGTAGCCGATGTGAGTAAGACTTTTAAGCAGGTCAACATTCACAAGGCCGCAGGGCCAGACGGATTACCAGGACGTGTACTCCGAGCATGTGCTGACCAACTGGTAAGTGTCTTCACTGACATTTTCAACATGTCCCTGACTGAGTCTGTAATACCAACATGTTTCAAGCAGACCACCATAGTCCCCGTGCCCAAGGACTCTAAGATAACCTGCCTAAATGACTACCGACCCGTAGCACTGACGTCTGTAGCCATGAAGTGCTTTGAAAGGCTGGTCATGGCTCACATCAACAGCATTATCCCAGAAACCCTAGACCCACTCCAATTTGCATACCGCCCCAACAGATCCACAGATGATGCAATCTCTATTGCACTCCACACTGCCCTTTCCCACCTGGACAAGAGGAACACCTACGTGAGAATGCTATTCATTGACTACAGCTCAGCATTCAACACCATAGTGCCCTCTAAGCTCATCACTAAGCTAAGGATCCTGGGACTTAACACCTCCCTCTGCAACTGGATCCTGGACTTCCTGACGGGCCGCCCCCAGGTGGTAAGGGTAGGTAACAACACATCTGCCACACTGATCCTCAACACGGGGCCCCTCAGGGGGTGCGTGCTCAGTCCCCCTCCTGTACTCTCTGTTCACCCATGACTGCATGGCCAGGCACGACTCCAACACCATCATTAAGTTTGCCGACGACACAACAGTGGTAGGCCTGATCACCGACAACGATGAGACAGCCTATAGGGGAGGAGGTCAGAGATCTGGCCGTGTGGTGCCAGGACAACAACCTCTCCCTCAACGTGACCAAGACAAAGGAGATGATTGTGGACTACAGGAAAAAAAAGAGGACTGAGCACACCCCCATTCTCATCGACGGGCTGTAGTGGAACAGGTTGAGAGCTTCAAGTTCCTTGGTGTCCACATCACCAACGAACTATCATGGTCCAAACACACCAAGACAGTCGTGAAGAGGGCACGACAAAGCCTATTCCCCCTCAGGAGACTAAAAGATTTGGCATGGGTCCTCAGATCCTCAAAAATTATACAGCTGCACCATCGAGAGCATCCTGACTGGTTGCATCACCGCCTGGTATGGCAACTGCTTGGCCTCCGACCGCAAGGCACTACAGAGGGTAGTGCGTACGGCCCAGTACATCACTGGGGCAAAGCTTCCTGCCATCCAGGACCTCTATACCAGGCGGTGTCAGAGGAAGGCCCTCAAAATTGTCAAAGACTCCAGCCACCCTAGTCATAGACTGTTCTCTCTGCTACCGCACGGCAAGCGGTACCGGAGTGCCAAGTCTAGGTCCAAAAGACTTCTCAACAGCTTCTACCCCCAAGCCATAAGCCTCCTGAACAGCTAATCATGGCTACCCGGACTATTTGCACTGCCCCCCACCCCATCCTTTTTACGCTGCTGCTACTCTGTTAAGTATTTATGCATAGTCACTTTAACTCTACCCACATGTACATATTACCTCAACTACCTCAACTAGCCGGTGCCCCCGCACATTGACTCTGCAACGGTACCCCCTGTATATATAGCCTCCCTACTGTCACTTTATTTTACTTCTGCTCTTTTTTTCTCAACACTTTTTTTTGTTGTTGTTGTTTTATTTTTACTTTTTTTGTTTAAAATAAATGCACTGTTGGTTAAGGGCTGTAAGTAAGCATTTCACTGTAATGTCTGCACCTGTTGTATTCGGCGCATGTGACCAATAAAATTTGATTTGATTTGATTTGGTTAGAGCCAGTTTGCGCTGTTCTGTGAAGGGAGTAGTACACAGCGTTGTACGAGATCTTCAGTTTCTTGGCAATTTCTAATGATCAATTAGCTTTTAAAATGATAAACTTGGATTAGCAAACACAACGTGCCATTGGAACACAGGACTGATGGTTGCTGAAAATGGGCCTCTGTACGCTTATGTAGATATTCCATAAAAAATCTGCCGTTTCCAGCTACAATAGCCATTTACAACATTAACAATGTCTACACTGTATTTCTGATCAATAAAAAAAAAGAAGTTTTTCTTTCGAAAAACAAAGACATTTCTAAGTGAGCCCTAACTTTTGAATGGTAGTGTATATCAGCTTGGATGTCGGCCAACCACCTCAAGCTCAACCTCAACAAGACGGAGCTGCTCTTCCTCCCAGGAAGGCATGCCCGCTCCAAGTCCTCTCCATCACGGTTGACAACTCCACTGTGTCGCCCTCCCAGAGTGCAAAGAATCTTGATGTGACCCTGGACAACACCCTGTCGTTCTCTGCAAATGTCAAAGTAGTGACTCGCTCCTGCAGGTTCATGCTCTACAACATCCGTTGAGTACAACGCTACCTTACACAGGAAGCGGTGCAGGTCCAGTTTTGGAGAAGCCTAGTTACCTTGACTAAATGGTCATGTGGAATTTGACTGCGGTCATGACTTGTGACCACCGGTGTGGCAGTAATACATACGGTCACCGTAACAGCCCTAGGTGTGGGTTTACAACACCAGGTGGGGGTATATAAAACCAGGTGGGGGGTGTATAAAACCAGGTTGGGGGGGTGTATAGAACCAGGTGGGGATTACATAACTAGGTGGGGGGGTGTACAGAACCAGGTGGGGGTATACAGAACGCTGCAGCTTGCCTGGTGTTCAACCTTACTAAATTCTCCCATGTCACCCCGCTCCTCTGCACATTCCACTGGCTACCAGTCGAAGCTCGCATCCACTACAAGACCATGGGACTTGCCTACGGAGCAGCAAGAGGAACTACCCCTCCCTACCTTAATGCTATGCTCAAACCCTACACCCCAACCCAAGCACTCTGTTCCGTCACCTCTGGTCTCTTGGCCCTCCCACCCTTACGAGAGGGCAGCTCCCACTCAGCCCAGTCTAAGCTCTTCTCTGTCCTGGCACCCCAATGGTGGAACCAGCTTCCCCTTGAAGCTAGGACAGCAGAGCCTGCCCATCTTCCGAAAACATCTGAAACCCTACCTCTTCAAAGAATATCTTAAATAATCTCACAGCACCCCACCTCGCACCCCCTCCTCACCCCTGTTATTGATGAGCTATAACCTTTGGGACAACAACACTCTCATTGTGGCCAAATCCTAACTTCCCAACACATCTCTCATTGACATTGACTACTATGCATGTACTGTATGTACTGCATGTCATTGACATTGACTAGGACAGTAATCAGTAATGCTAGTGAAAAGGGCTAATCAGTCCAGGGTTAAATATTGATCAACCAGACAGACACTTGTCATCGTTGACTGGAGACAATTACTTCTCCCAGTAATAGACTCAATAGACTCTCATTATTTTTTATCAAGTCAATTGTTACCTGGTCTATAAAGCTCAATTATGTCTAATTGGGAGAGAGAGAGAGAGAGAGAGAGAGAGAGAGAGAGAGAGAGAGAGAGAGAGAGAGAGAGAGAGAGAGAGAGAGAGAGAGAGAGAGAGAGAGAGAGAGAGAGAGACTGTCTGTCTATATCCCACTGGGCAAAAACTTGTTGAATCAATGTTGTTTCCATGTCATTTCAACAAAAAAATAAACGTGGAAAACATTGCATTTGCAAAAAGTCATCAATGCATGGGAAGTTTGTCTTTTTTTCACCCAACGTTTTACCTAAATCCAATGACATGGTGACATGTTTTATTTATTTCAAGTTTAATTCACGTTAGTTGATAACTCAACCAAATTTCAATCAAAACTAGACGTTGAACTGGCATCTGTGCCCAGTGGGATGGCTCTGAAAAACATAGCTTAGCTCTGGCCATACCTTAGCTTTCTGAAATGTCTACAGTATGTGTTTTTGGTGTACACATACTGTAGTTTGATGCTCCACATCAAACGCCCTGGTAGAGACTAGGAGGATGGTGGGAGACTGGAGATGAGAGAGGCCATGCTTGATCTATATGCAGCAAGCAGCAGGCAGCAGGCAGCAGGCAGCAGGCAGCAGGCAGCAAGCAGCAGGCAAAATAAAGTAAGGATTGGTGATGCTCCAAGGTCTAGGCTTGCTCTCTCTCACAGCAGGCCAGACAGAGCAGACCCTCTCCCTTCATCACTCTCTCCATGGTCTCGCCATCCCTCTCTCCCTTCATCCCTCTCTCCATGGTCTCGCCATCCCTCTCTCCCTCCATCCCTCTCTCCATGGTGTCTCCATCCCTTTCTTCCTTCATCCTCTACTCCCTGGTCTAACTACGTATGTCTGTCCATTTATGCATGACCGTCAGTGACTTTGTCTGAGACTTATTACATGTGTCTCTTTGTCAGTGTAAATGTGTTGGTGTCCATGTGTGTCTGTGTCAGTGTGTATGTGTTGGTGTCCATGTGTGTCTGTGTCAGTGTAAATGTGTTGGTGTCCATATGTATCTGTGTCAGTATAAATGTGTTGGTGTCCATGTGTGTCTGTGTCAGTGTGTATGTGTTGGTGTCCATGTGTGTCTGTGTCAGTGTAAATGTGTTGGTGTCCATGTGTGTCTGTGTCAGTGTAAATGTGTTGGTGTCCATGTGTGTCTGTGTCAGTGTGTATGTCTGTGTCGGCCGCTGTTTATGTCAACGGGTGTGATCGGAAATTCAATCTGGAGAGCCAGAGTGCGCTCAGAGTGCGCTCTGGGCGTTCGTAAATTCAGAGCTTTGTCAGATTGTCCTTTCGTAAATTCAGAGCGTTTCGCTCTCTGAGCGTTCAGAGCGCACACTGGACGCTCTGGCCGAGGAGTAGGGTTGATCCGAGAGTTCTGACCTCGGCAGTCAAGCACCCAAGCTAACTGGTTAACGTTGGCTAGCTGCTAGCTACTTCCAGACACAAATGAGAGAACACCTCACCCTGACCATTTTACTCGCCCTAGAAGAGCTGGTTAGGCTGTTTTCATGTTATGCAGAGCGTTGGTGACTGTAACTGTGCTGCTGGCAACAATTTAATTACACTTTTTTGCCGACATTTACTGACACCGGCCATATTCAACGGATGTTGAGTGTTAGTAAATTAATCAGTTATTCTGCGCTCTGGCACACTCAGACAAGAGTGCTAAAAAATCGAAGTAGATAGCTAGAGTGAATTTAAGAACACACCCAACACATAGGCTATATCCTATTTGCACTGCCCCCCCCCACCCCATCTTTTTACGCTGCTGCTACTCTGTTAATTATTTATGCATAGTCACTTTAACTCTACCCACATGTACATATTACTTCAACTACTTCAACTAGCCGGTGCCCCCGCACATTGACTCTGCACCGGTACCCCCCTGTATATATAGCCTCCCTACTGTTATTTTATTTTACTTCTGCTCTTTTTTTCTCAACACTTTTTTGTTGTTTTATTCTACTTTTTTATTAAAAATAAATGCACTGTTGGTTAAGGGCTGTATGTAAGCATTTCACTGTAATGTCTGCACCTGTTGTATTCGGCGCATGTGGCCAATACAATTTGATTTGATTTGATTTGATATCATATTTATTATGGCATGTTACTTGGTTATAATATGACATAATAGTGATGTGTCAACCTGCATCCTTGTAGCCTACATGTCAGCATCCAGTTATATGTCTTTGTACCCATCTGTCCTCAATGTATCTCTCATCACTCAAAAGAAAGCCTATGTCTCTCCTCATGTTGGCATAAACTGTAGTCTTAGCTTGGTAGAGAAAGCACAGCCCATAAGCTAAGGAGGTTTATCTGAAATCACGACACAGCATTTACATTAGACCCAAAATGGCTGCCTCTTTAAAGCCAGACTCTCCTCTCTCTGTGAAGAGCTCTCGAGAGCAGGCGACAGCCCTTGACAAACAAACGAAAAATATCTGAGAGGAACAATATCCCGTTGGAGAGGAGAGGGGGATTAGACAAACGACTTGAGTTTAGTGAGATGGAACACCCCCTGTGTCTCTCCGTTCTCTGCATTCTAATTCTCTCCAGAGCAGAGCAAGCAGGCCCTAAACCCAGGCAGATAGCAATGATAGAACACTATATTAAAGTCTCTCTCTCTCTTTCCCTCTCTCCCTCTCCCTGCCTTCTCCCTCTGTTTCTCTGTATCAATGTCTGTCCTCTCTCTCTTCACCAATGTTCTTTCCCCTCTCTCCCCTTTACTCTCTCTCGCTCTCTCTCTCTAGCTCATGTCGTTGTAGTAAACTTAGGTATACCAATTGCAATTCCAACTGTCATTGTAGGTCACTTGCAAACCCGTACGTTTTCTTCACATTAAGATCTTATTAGCCTACCTTTAGTCTTGGTCTTGATTCCTTGATAGTATTATTTTTCATTCACGAACAAAGGGTGATGTCTATGCATCCCTCACTTCTCTTTCAGAGAACACTCTCTCCTCTATATCATCATGCGACCCTCGTCACATGAGTCAGGTATATTAACCCTCCTCTCCCGCTTCAATCCCATTCCTCCTTGGGCCTAACGATGTCTTCTAATGCACTGCAGTTCGTTAGGCTGATTAACTTCTAATACACTGCCGTTCAACTAAAGCACCCACAGTATAGTCATGAACCCCTCTATCTCTGTCATTCTCTCCTTCTTTATCACTCCATCCATCAAGGAAATTGAGGCTTTACTGCATTCTCAATACCTGGCAATCCTCTCTGGATCCTTCCATTCACTCTCCTCTCATGCTTTTTTATTCACTTGCTAATTTCTGTCTCCCTCTCCCCTTCTCCCTCCCTCCCTCTCTCTCCCCCTATTCTTCTTATTTTACTTTCTCCCAGCCTCTCTCCCTCCCTCTCTCTCCCCCTATTCTTCTTATTTTACTTTCTCCCAGCCTCTCTCCCTCCCTCCTTCTCCCTCTCCCTCTCTCCCCCTGTCTGGTGCCAGGTTGGCTCACCTGGTTTCTCACTGAGAGATTGGCTTAATATGAATTACTTGCACCATTGTCGGCTCACAGACACCCAGACAGAAGTGTCTCTATCATTAATGCAATACTAGATGGTAGAGCGAGAAAGAGATACAGTGAGAGAGAGAGAGAGAGAGAGAGAGAGAGAGAGAGAGAGAGAGAGAGAGAGAGAGAGAGAGAGAGAGAGAGAGACTGAGCGCAAAAGAGAACATATATAGAGAGTGAACAGAGAAAGAGAGATGGGGTAGGGAGAACAAATGTGAATCAAGTTTTTCTAGACAGAGCACTTGATCTCATTGTTGCCGTGACACCTCTTGCTGCGACCAGTTAGAAACACGGTTCAGTCAGGCTGCCTTTCCCGCCTATCTTTCCTGCCTCCCACCTCTCTCTCCCGCCTCCCGCCCCTCTCCCCCGCATCCCACCTCTCTCCCCCACCTCCCGCCCCTCTCCCCCGCATCCCACCTCTCTCCCCCACCTCCCGCCCCTCTCCCCCGCATCCCACCTCTCTCTCCCAAGCCTCCCGCCCCTCTCCCCCGCCTCCCACCTCTCTTCCCCGCTTCCCGCCCCTCTCCCCAGCCTCCCATCTCCAGACATCCCCTGGGAGCCTCACATCTCCCTCTATTCCCACTCTTCACTCAATGAGAACTCATCTGCACCGATTTCAATGTCAACATTTTCTCATGGTGTTCAACAAAGAGCTAGGAGAAGAAATGTATAATACATTTTAATGGTTAAAATAGGTCTTACGTGATGGTGTGTGGGGATGGTGTGTGTGTGCGTATTTGTGTGTGTGTGTGTGTTGGGAGAGGGTCCATACTACAATATGATAAAATGGAGGGGGCATTGAATGTAGCGCCTAATGGCTCTCATGTATTAATTCACCAGTGCTTGTTTGTCGATTAAGTCCCCTCAGCCTTTAAAGATCGCCCTCATTTTCCTCCTGTATTATCATTACGTATCTCCTCTTCTCACTGTGGCGACCGACAGATCTACAGCACTGACCAGAGATCATGACTGCCTCCACGACCTTCACGAGGTTAATTTGTTTTACGATTCTACCTACACTCACCCATCAATCACCCATGCGTACGTTAGAGCGCACGTTAAAGATTATAACGAACAGACGAGAGTACGGAGGAGAGAGCCCACATATTCCGAATTACACGCTACCACTCTCCTCCTTTCCTCCCTCCATCCCCCCCTCCGTTGCCACGTCCGCCCACCCCTTGTTTATCTCCCTGACTCTTAATGAAAGAGAGTGATGAGATCTCTTCTCTTTCATTTGGAATTTGCCTCATCAGAGATAAATTGACGCCGCCAGGATATCATAATAATGCAGATCAATTACACTCTATCAGGTTGCCACAGAGGGGAAGCGAAGGAGGAGAGAGAAAGAGAGAGAGTGAGAGAGAGAGAGAGAGAGAGAGAGAGATCTTTCATCCGGTGCTGAGTGGAAGTGCCTGTGCGATGTTGACTAACTGTCCGTCAATCTCCAAAGGTGTCTGGAAGCAGTCTAACACAATCAGAGGCCAGACACAGAGAATTGTCTCATAATAAGACAGAGGGAGAGCGAGAGAGAGAGAGAGAGAGAGAGAGAGAGAGAGAGAGAGAGAGAGAGAGAGAGAGAGAGAGAGAGAGAGAGAGAGAGAGAGAGAGAGAGAGAGAGAGAGAGAGAGAGAGAGAGAGAGAGAGAGAGAGAGAGAGAGAGAGAGAGAGAGAGAGAGAGAGAGAGAGAGAGAGAGAGAGAGAGAGAGAGAGAGAGAGAGAGAATATAGAGCATAGGTAACATAAATTGGACATGAGAAAGTACAGGAAAAGGTACAAGAAAAAAAGAAAGAAATGAAAAGAAAGAAGGCTGAAGACTTACAGCAATAGAGAAACAGAAAAAGAGAATGAGGAAGAGGGAGTGGTAACGACAGACAGAGATGAAGAGGAGGAAGATGATGAAAGATTCCATTGAGATTCACTAGTTGGCTCTGTCTTCCTGTAGATTGTCTGAACATTTCTCCTGTGTTCAGACTGTGTTCAGTTTGTATTGAGGCTGTCACAGATGCACAGTAGTGAGCAGGGCAGGCAGCCAGAGAACACACACACACCTCTATCCTGGCTGTGGTGTGGCCACTGACAGAGACGTCCAGGCATGGTGGAAGGGGGACAGTGGAGAGGAAATGGGTCTGGCACAGTTTGATGATAATGATTGATACATTTTAGGATCCTCTCCACGCAAAGCAGAAAAGCCATTACACAGCTCTGATTGAAAACCACAGAGGGGTGACCAGACCAGTACGCAAGATGGGCCAGGGAGGGGGGAGAGGAAGACGGTTGAGCGAGGTGGAAGTAACAGAAGAAAATGAAAGGGGGAGGAGGGCAGGAGGAGAGGGGGGAGAGATCGGGGAGGAGTGTTGGTAGAGGTGGAAGTAAAAATATGCGTATGAAGCGTGGGAGGAGGAAGGAGCGAAGAGGAGAGAGGTGCACCGAGAAGCACCAGTGGGAATGAAGGGGGCAAAGGAAGGCAGGAACCATCAAGATTAGTTTTAAGATGTTTTGTAATGGGAAAGGGATGCGGGATATATGAACCACAATATATGAGAGTCTCATTTACACTCAAAGCTATTTGTCCTCTTCTGTCAGAAGGCATATCCACTGGGTTGTATGCATGCTTCCTCTACTCCCTGGAGAGAGAGAGAGAGAGAGAGAGAGAGAGAGAGAGAGAGAGAGAGAGAGAGAGAGAGAGAGAGAGAGAGAGAGAGAGAGAGAGAGAGAGAGACAGAGAGAGAGAGAGAGAGAGACAGAGAGAGAGAGAGAGAGAGAGAGAGAGACAGAGAGAGAGAGAGACAGAGAGAGAGAGAGAGAGAGAGACAGAGAGAGATAGAGAGAGAGAGAGAGAGAGAGAGAGAGAGAGAAGGAGCAGCTCTGTTCTAATGCCTGACATTAGTATGCCGTTAATATCTGTCTCTTCTCTACATCACATCACAGCTCTGCTCTGCTCTGCCTGACAT
This sequence comes from Coregonus clupeaformis, assembly GCF_020615455.1. Classification (NCBI taxonomy): domain Eukaryota; kingdom Metazoa; phylum Chordata; class Actinopteri; order Salmoniformes; family Salmonidae; genus Coregonus; species Coregonus clupeaformis. Next base: position 5,144,709 of record NC_059219.1, read on the forward strand.
TCCTAAATGGAACACAGAAGAATCTATCAATTATGACATAATAATAAAACAAACACACTAACACACCAAGAGGTGTTCAGTGTGTCAAACACACCAGGAGGTGTTCAGGGTGTCAAACACACCAGGAGGTGTTGAGTGTGTCAAACACACCAGGAGGTGATCAGTGTGTCTGATGTAACCACTGGACCATTGGTGTTCAGGGGTTGTTTTGTTGCTGATTGGATGGCCTTCATTTGGGATTGTGTCAGTGGTATGCTGTTCTGGGCTCAAGGCCGACAGGTAGCCTAGTGGTTAAGAGCGTTGGGCCAGTAACCGAAAAGTTGCTGGTTCGAATCCCCAAACTAACTAGGTGAAAAATCTGTTAATGTGCCTTGAGCAAGTTACTTAACCCTAAGAGTGTCTGCTAAACGACTAAAATGTAAATAGCACCTATTGTATGATGCAGCCCAAATATCTTATAATTTGGGGTCTACACAGCTCAACACCAAGTGTCTACGCGTGTCTAGGAAAACACATGCATGGAGGCACACACACACACTTCTTGCCTGAGTCGCTTCCCACCTGTCTATTTGACTCCAACCTTGCCCGAGGCCTAGAGTCACTGGTCCGATCAGCACTCTACCATACCTCAGTCCTCTTTGCTAAGTACACGCTCCAGGGCCCACCAGCTGTTCCTGACCCTGCCCACTCAGCCCAGACTTTTACATGTGCTCTTCCCTGGGTGTCCAGCTTCCCCCTGCCCCAAACCAATCTCTGGAGCCAAGACAGGACAGGATGGAACAGTGACCACGACCTTGCCCTTGGTCACTCTGGTCTGCCTATGTTCGTTCTATGCTCTCCCCATCTAGACACTGCTATTCTTAGATGCCCTCCTCCTTACCCCTTCATCCCTCCATCCTCTTCCTATTCAACTCATCTTCCATGAAACATTGTTTCTGACTGGACAGGAGTAATTCTATCTGCAATACAAAACAGCCACCAACCATCTATCTTGCTCATAAATGATAAAGATAGATCACCATGGCAACATGTGACCTTGAACCTGTATGGCTGGTTCCACCCGAGCCATCTGATTGGCCAGACTGCTCACCCATGCACTTTGAACTCTGATCTTGTCAGGGTCACCTGGGGGACAAAGTAGCCACAGACATTCATGAGAAAGCTGGATTACTTTGTTAAACCTTTAGCATTATCTATCTGAAGTTACTGAATGTCATACAACTCTTCCACAAAGTAGTGTGAATGAAGTGTCCTCACATTCACTCTGACCACCTACAGTTCCAATGCATAGTTTAGAACAGAGCTGTCCTTATTCATATAATACCACTCCTCTCTCTCCTCCCTCTCTCTGTGTGCTGTTCCAGCTCTGGCCACGTTAATGTGTGCTGACATGCTGAGCACTACTAACAACTCACACAGACATAGAGGTTCAATCTACGCTGCAGAAGAAGACTAAAATACATCATAATCATAATCTCATATTTATCTCATATTTAAATAAAAACTCATGCAGAGCCCCTATCAGACAATCTGATGTCAGAGAGAAAACTCCAGGAGACATTAGGAGAACATGAGTGGAGAGAGAGTGTGGGTGAGGCTGATAAGACCATCTCCTGTATCAGCATGTGTAATGAGACTACAAGGGCCCGGGTGGTGAAAAGAAACAGCTTACATAAGGAACATGTTACCATATGCACATGTACGGACACACACACACACGCTCATAACAACCATATTAACATTTACATTCATACAGACACATGGGCGGATTAGCCATCTGGCAATTCTGGCAAATGCCATAAAGGCCGGACCATATTTATTAGAGTGGGCAGGCAGAAATTGACAAAAAAATATATACATTTATATTAAAAGTATATACTGGACATGGCCGGCGGCCCATGAGCCTGTTTTTTAAAATTACTTTTGCCCTATTTCTCTGTTGTCATAATCATCTATATTGAGCATTTGCCTGACCAGTGGGCCAGCCCGGTTTGCTGTTTGGCTGAGCTGAGGACGCGCAAATTCACATTCAAAGTCAAACGTGCATTATCAAAGAGAGTGAGACAGGCTCTGGCTCTGTCAGTCACTCAGTCAAAACAGAAAGATGGAAAGGTGGTGCCGAAAAAACATAGAGGGACCAAAAAAGGGCTTGAGGCCGACGCTGCTAATTATGTGAAATGAACCGTCTTATTTGCTAAAAGTTCTGGTTCTGCTGGTCCGAGTGCTGTGAAATGACAGATCATCTGCTGTGGTGCAATCGAGGTAGGAAGAACACAAAGACACAGTCACGCACACTGACACATCATGTAGCCTACTGCTGCAGTTAGGCCTAATGTTTTGGCTGTTTATTGTAGGAAATATATAGTAGGCTAATTAGGGAAGGGGGATTCGGGAGAACGTTTAGACACTAGGCTACTTGCAATATAGCCTAACAAGTCATTAGATTGGCTTTTATAACACATAGTTAAGGCAATAACTACCTACTAGCCATTTAGACAGCGCTTTTTACTAAACACAAGTTATCGTTGTAACGTATACGCAGGGAGTCAGGAAGCAGGTGCAGAAGTGAGTTTAATCATAATAAACATGCCGAAAATACAGAACAGGAGACGTAACCAAAACCAATACTGCCTGATGAAGGGAGCGTAATCAGGGTGGTGATGAAGTCCAGGTGTGCTTAATGATGGGAAGCAGGTGTGCGTAATGATGGTTGCCAGGTGTACGCAATGTGGGTTGCCAGGACAGGTGGTTAGTAGACCGGCAACGTCGAGCGCCGGAGGGAGGGAGCAGGAGTAGGCGTGACAGTCATGTATTACAATGAAGGTCAATTTGGGGACTGTCTGTGTATTTGAATCGTTTTATCAATGTTCATTCGTTTCTGAATGTCAGTCTCTTCAGCCCAGCGAGTGAGTTTATGAGCTGTAGTAACAAGTGACACTGGTGTCGGATTACATTACATAGCCACCACACCGAAGTCTGGAAAGTCTATTTCCCGCTTATTTCATTCGCTGAAAGGCCCGTCACTTCTTGGCAGAAAGATACGCATATGAACATGGCACTGTCAAACGAAGCGCAACGCTGAAAATCTATCCGCATCCACATAAACTAGTGCCGGCATCGTTCTTTGACAGAAAACAGAAGATTGTATGTTGAATTCAATAGAAGAAAACTGAGAGAGAGGGAGAGAGCGAGACCGCCAGTTCCAACCTTTTACTGCAGTAGTCTAAATCTGGGTCACACAGAGTTTCTTGGTAGTCTTAAACAAATCTACTTTGAAACAAAAGTATACACCTCACACACGGTTATGGTGTTAAAAAAAGAAGACACCTGTACCATGGCAGATATAGAGTTGAAATGTATTACATTTTTAGGTTGCCTCCAAATATTACACTTTATATACATCACAGAAGACTGAATTATAACAAAACTGTTTGACATAGAAACACCGGATGTTCTGCAGTTTTTTTTAAACAGTGTTTATTAAATATGAAATTATGAAAAATACGAATAACATTCCACCCATGAGGCCACTAGGTCATTTGACTACAGGAAAGGGCTACTGTAGCCATTGGCTACAGCCAAAACATTGAGGAACTGGCAGTCTCTATCTTCTTCTCTCTCGCTCTCTGTTTTCTTCAACTGAATTATATGCAGCCTAATACATTACATTTACATTTTCGTCATTTAGCAGACGCTCTTATCAAGAGCTACTTACAAATTGGTGCATTCACCTTATGATAGCCAGTGGGACAACCACTTTACAATATTTTTTTGGGGGGGTGGGGTAAGGGGGGGTAGAAGGATTCCTTTGTCGTATCCCAGGTATTCCTTAAAGAGGTGGGGTTTCAAGTGTCTCCGGAAGGTGGTCAGTGACTCCGCTGTCCGCTAATATTTAAACTCTTATCTAAAGTGGGCAGGGGAAACACTTGAAATGCACTAATTTGAAATATGTAGTTAGGCTGTTATAAGTGTAGTATTAAATAAGCCATTTATTCAGGGATTTTCTTCTCTAATAGTTTATTAATTCACTACCAGGATGAGTAACAGCATGTGCTAGCTAGCCAACGTTTAATTATTTCTGCGTTATGAAAGGAACAAGACACGGACACGAATTATCTGTTTAATGTGTTTACACACTATTGGTAGTTTGTTGTAACCAAGTATTGGTGCTAAACCGTGTGTTATTGGATGCTAGCATGCTAGTTAGCTATGGCGTCATAGGATACGGTGCCCTTGGCGGTTTTCACAGAAGAATACTGTACCAAGTTAGCTAGCTGAATAAACTAAATTAGAGTCTATTCCTAGAAAAATTCAACCGCTGTAGTTTACAACAATTATAATTTCTAAACTGGAAGTTGGGAGAGTTATATTTGAGTGTTTCAGTGAAAGGTAAGTGAGGGAGGCCCCGCTCTCTCGCTTCCCCAGATTAATTAATTTTATTCCGATCTCTTTTGCATTATTGTAGCCTTTTCTGTAGCCTGTCAACTATGTGTCTGTCTATCCCTGTTCTCTCCTCTCTACACAGGCCATACAAACGCTTCACACCGTGTGGCTGCTGCCACTCTAACCTGGTGGTCCCTGCGCGCACGACCCACGTGGAGTTCCAGGTCTCCGGCAGCCTCTGGAACTGCCGTTCTGCGGCCAAGAAGGCAGAGTTCATCTCAGCCTATGTGACCCTCCAGTCCCTCGACTTCTTGGCGCTGACGGAAACATGGATTACCACAGAAAACACTGCTACTCCTACTGCTCTTTCCTCGTCTGATCATGTGTTCTCGCATACCCCGAGAGCATCTGGTCAGTGCGGCGGTGGCACAGGAATCCTCATCTCTCCCAAGTGGACATTCTCTCTTTTCCCCCTGATCCATCTGTCTATCTCCTCATTTGAATTCCATGCCGTCACAGTCACTAGCCCATTCAAGCTTAACATCCTTATCATTTATCGCCTTCCAGGTTCCCTTGGAGAGTTCATCAATGAGCTTGACGCCTTGATAAGTTCCTTTCCTGAGGATAGCTCACCCCTCACAGTTCTGGGTGACTTTAACCTCCCTACGTCCCTTCTTTCCACTCTCTCCTTTTGACCTCACCCTCTCACCGACCCCCCATTCACAAGGCAGGCAATACGCTTGACCTCATCTTTACTAGATGCTGTTCTTCTACTAATCTCACTGCAACTCCCCTCCAAGTCTCCGACCACTACTTTGTATCATTTTCTCTCTCGCTCTCCTCCAACACTACTCACTCTGCCCCTACTCAGATGGTAATGTGCCGTTGCAACCTTCGCTCTCTCTCTCCCGCTACTCTCTCCTCTTCCATCCTATCATCTCTTCCCTCTGCTAAATCCTTCTCCCTCCGATCTCCTGATTCTGCCTCCTCAACCCTCCTCTCCTCTCTTTCTGCATCTTTTGACTCTCTATGTCCCCTATGCTCCTGGCCGGCTTGGTCCTCCCTCCTGCTCCGTGGCTTGACGACTCATTGCGAGCTCACAGAACAGGGCTCCGGGCAGCCGAGAGGAAATGGAGGAAAACTAGACTCCCTGCGGACCTGTCATCTTTAAACTCCCTCCTCTCTACATTTTCTTCCTCTGTTTCTGCTGCTAAAGCCACTTTCTACCACTCTAAATTTCAAGCCTCTGCCTCTAACCCTAGGAAGCTCTTTGCCACCTTCTCCTCCCTGCTGAATCCTCCTCCTCCTCCCCCTCCCTCCTCCCTCTCTGTGGATGACTTCGTCAACCATTTTGAAAAGAAGATTAACGACATCCGATCCTCATTTATTAAGTCAAATGACACCGCTGGTCCTGCTCACACTGCCCTACCCTATACTTTGACTTCTTTCTCCCCTCTCTCTCCAGATGAAATCTTGCGACTTGTGATGGCCGGCCGCCCAACATCCTGCCCGCTTGACTCTATCCCCTCCTCTCTTCTCCAGAGCATTTCCGGAGTCCTTCTCCCTTACCTCACCTCGCTCATCGACTCATCCTTGACCGCTGGCTATGTCCCTTCCATCTTCAAGAGAGCGAGTGTTACACCCCTCCTCAAAAGACCTACACTCGATCCCTCCGATGTCAACAACTACAGACCAGTATCCCTTCTTTCTATTCTCTCCAAAACTCTTGAGCGTGCCGTCTCTAGCCAACTCTCCTGCTATCTCTCTCAGAATGACCTTGATCCAAACCAGTCAGGTTTCAAGACTGGTCATTCAACTGAAACTGCTCTTCTCTGTGTCACGGAGGCTCTCCGCACTGCTAAAGCTAACTCTCTCTCCTCTGCTCTTATCCTTCTAGACCTATCTGCTGCCTTTGATACTGTGAACCATCAGATCCTCCTCTCCACCCTCTCCGAGTTGGGCATCTCCGGCGCTGCTCACTCTTGGATTGCGTCTTACCTGACAGGTCGCTCCTACCAGGTGGCGTGGCGAGAATCTGTCTCCGCACCATGTGCTCTCACCACTGGTGTCCCCCAGGGCTCAGTTCTAGGCCCTCTCCTATTCTCTCTATACACCAAGTCACTTGGCTCTATCATATCCTCACATGGTCTCTCCTATCATTGCTACGCAGACGACACACAATTAATTTTCTCCTTTCCCCCTTGTGATAACCAGGTGGCGAATTGCATCTCTGCATGTCTGGCAGACATATCAGTGTGGATGTCGGATCACCACCTCAAGCTGAACCTCGGCAAGACGGAGCTGCTCTTCCTCCCGGGGAAGGACTGCCCGCTCCATGATCTCGCCATCACGGTTGACAACTCCATTGTGTCCTCCTCCCAGAGTGCAAAGAACCTTGGCGTGACCCTGTACAACACCCTGTTGTTCTCCGCTAACATCAAAGCGGTGACCCGATCCTGCAGGTTCATGCTCTACAACATTTGCAGAGTATGACCCTACCTTACACAGAAAGCGGCACAGGTCCTAATCCAGGCACTTGTCATCTCCCGTCTGGATTACTGCAACACGCTATTGGCTGGGCTCCCTGCCTGTGCCATTAAACCCCTACAACTTATCCAGAACGCTGCAGCCTGTCTGGTGTTCAACTTTCCCAAGTTCTCTCATGTCACCCCGCTCCTCCGCACGCTCCACTGGCTTCCAGTTGACGCTCGCATCTACTACAAGACCATGGTGCTTGCCTACGGAGCTGTGAGGGGAACGGCACCTCCTTACCTTCAGGCTCTGATCAGACCCTACACCCAAACGAGGGCACTACGTTCATCCAGCTCTGGCCTGCTAGCCCCCCTACCTCTACGGAAGCACAGTTCCCACTCAGCCCAGTCAAAACTATTTGCTGCTCTGGAACTGGAACAAGCTCCCCCACGACGCCAGGACAGCAGTGTCACTGACCACCTTCCGGAGACACTTGAAACCCTACCTCTTTAAGGAATACCTGGAATAGTCTAACAGTAATCCTTCTAACTATCTTACTAACATTTACAAATGTGGAGTAATGATTAATAAATGATGAGCAAACAGTTTGTAAATGCCCTTAAAATAAAGTGTTACCCTAGGGGGTAGCTGGGCCCAGCACAGGAAGTGTGGTACCCTGGTCCCAGTGATGATCAGCAGCACAGACATCTCAGCTGCTGCTGCAGCAGTCAAGCGTAGTGGAGGTAGGGAGAAAACAGAGAGAAAGAGAGGCACACTGACACATGTACTGACAGTTTATTTATATTTTGGCGCCATATTATATATGTAATAGTAATTAACCTTTAGGATACGGGGGGACATGTATGTGTCACGTTCGTTCATGAACGGGTCAGACCCAGGCGCAGCGTGATATGCATACATGTTTATTAGAACTAAATAAACAACTACAAAACAACAAACGAAACGTGAAGTCCAAGGTACACAAACAACATACCTAACACGGAACAAGATCCCACAACCCAGTAGTGCCAATAGGCTGCCTAAGTATGGTCCCCAATCAGAGACAACGAGCGACAGCTGCCTCTGATTGGGAACCACACCGGCCAACATAGAAATACACATACCAGAATATACAACATAGACAATCACAACATAGAAAATCACACCCTGACTCAACAAATAAGAGTCCCCAGAGTCAGGGCGTGACAGTACCCCCCCCAAAGGTGCGGACTCCGACCGCACAACCTTTACTTAACAGGGTAGGGGCCGGGTGGGCATTCCGCCTCGGAGGCGGATCCGGCTCCGGGCGTGACCACCACCTATTCTCCGCCTACCTGTTGCGCCCCTGGTCTGGTCTGGACCTCGGCACGCTGCTTCCCCTCTCCTTCCTCCCACTATACTCCAAGCCCTGTCTGGAACCTGGTGTGGGAGACCCCGAACCTGGAGAGGGGCTGACGTCTGGGTCTGGACTGGAGCCACTGACCGGAGCTGGACCGGGCACCGGTGGAGCGGATTGCTCAGGCTCCGGACTGGAGCCGCTGACCGGAGCTGGACTGGGCACCGGTGGAGTGGACTGCTCTGGCTCCGGAGTGGAGCCGCTGACCGGATCTGGACTGGACCCCGGTGGAGCGGACTGCTCCGGCTCCGGAGTGGAGCCGCTGACCGGAGCTGGATCAGGCACCGGTGGAGCGAACTGCTCTGGCTCCGGACTGGAGCAGCTTACCGGAGCTGGATCAGGCACTGGTGGAGCGGACTGCTCTGACTCCGGACTGGAGCTACTGACTGGTGCCGGACCAGGCACCGGTGGAACGAGCACGGGCCGTGCCGGACTGGACACACTCACCACTGGTCTGGTGCAAGGAGCAGGCACGGGCCGAACCGGACTAGGAACATGCACTACTGGCTTGGTGCAAGGAGCAGGAACAAGCCGGGCCGGACTGGCGACACGCACCACTGGCTTGGTGCGAGGGACAGGAACAGGCCGGACCGGGCTGGCGACGCGCACCACTGGCTTGGTGCGAGGGGCAGGAACAGGCCGGGCCGGGCTGAAAACGTGCACCACTGGCTTGGTGCGAGGAGCAGGAACTGGCCGGGCCGGGCTGGCGACGCGCACCACTGTCTTGGTGCGAGGGAGAGGAACAAGCCGGACCGGGCTGGCGACGCGCACCTCTCACTTGGTGCGAGGGGCAGGAACAGGCCGGGCCGGGCTGGCGACGCGCACCACTGGCTTGGTGCGAGGAGCAGGAACCGGCCGGGCTGGCGACGTGCACCACTGGCTTGGTGCGAGAAGCAGGAACGGGCCGGACCGGACTGCGAAGGCGGACTGGAGGTCTGGAGCGGAGAGCTGGCACAACCCGTCCTGGCTGGCTACCCACTTTCGCACTACACATGCGGGGCGCTGGCACAGGACGCACTGGGCTGTGCACGTGTACTGGCGATACAGTACGTAGAACCGGCGCAGGATATGAGGGACCGAGGAGGCGTACTGGAGACCAGGAGCGTTGAGCCGGCACACCCCGTCCTGGCTGGATGCCCATCTTCGCACGGCACGTGCGTGGTGCAAGCACAGGACGTACAGGACTGTGCCGGCGCACTGGCGACACAGTACGTAGCTCCGCATAACACGGAGCCTGCCCAGTCACACGCCTCACACTAGGCTCCGCCAACCACCCTTTTAGCCCCCCAAAAATGTTTTATTGGGGCTGTCTCTCGGGCTTCTTCCTCGGCCGGCGCCTTCTGCGTTGCCGCTGCTCCTCTCTATACCGCGTCTCCACTGTCTCCTCCCAAGGACGGCGATCCATCCCGGCCTGAATCTCCTCCCAAGTCCAGGATCCCTTTCCTTCCAGGATCTCCTCCCATGTCCATGCTGTCTGCTCCTGGACACGCTGCTTGGTCCTCGTTTGTTGGGATCTTCTGTCACGTTCGTTCATGAACGGGTCAGACCCAGGCGCAGCGTGATATGCATACATGTTTATTAGAACTGAATAAACAACTACAAAACAACAAACGAAACGTGAAGTCCAAGGTACACAAACAACATACCTAACACGGAACAAGATCCCACAACCCACTAGAGCCAATAGGCTGCCTAAGTATGGACCCCAATCAGAGACAACGAGCGACAGCTGCCTCTGATTGGGAACCACACCGGCCAACATAGAAATACACATACCAGAATATACAACATAGACAATCACAACATAGAAAATCACACCCTGACTCAACAAATAAGAGTCCCCAGAGTCAGGGCGTGACAGTATGACAGCCAGGCACTTATATTTGCAATATAAGTAGTTAGGCTTTCATAAGGTATTATGAGCCAATGGTCATCTATTAGGCATTTATTCTGTAATATTTGTGACCGACCGCCTTGATTCGGTCTTACGTAGCAAAATTTGAAATTGTGTTTTTTACATTGGATAAAAGCAGAGACACAGAGCTACAAAATGGTATATCACACACTGCATTTGAGGAACAATGGGAAAGTAGTTCTGCTTTGAAAGTTGATAAACTTGTAAACCACTTTTGAGAAAATGGCCCTTGAATGTTTTGGTACACCTACTGGAGAGCTCTTCTTTGTCAACACCCATTCAGCATTGTTCACACCCTCTTAAGCCAGCCCCACCCATCTCTTTAAGGAGTCACATGCGAGATCATGTGTTAAACAGTGAGTAGTGTAGTAAAGATTAAGACTAAAAGTGTTAAAAGTAGTAGCCTACAATAAGGAAAAATCCAGAAAAAAGTGTCCAGATAAAAATCTTTTATAAATATTAGATGACACTTACCCAGACACACTTGTCTAAATTGATGGGTCATGTGAAAGAAATGCTATAACCCCCACCCACAGCTTGCTAAGTGGATGGGTCTCTACAGAAGGTGTAAACGGTACAGTGAAATGGTTACTTGCATAGTACCAATATCAAAAATAGATAGTGTCAATATAAAGAAACAAAGAACAAGTGTCAATTCTAGAGAAATAACAAAATAATATACAGTATGTGCAAGAATAGTATCAATAACGATATCAGTGATACTGGTGATAGATGAGGTAGTTATATGTATACAATCAGGGGTAAAGTGGCTGAGCAGCAGGATAAAAAAATAAATAGTAGCAGCAACGTATGGTGGGTGTGTTAGGAGAGAGTCATGTGAATAGAGGCACTGCAGATAGTGCTGATGACTGGGAAATCGCCCCCAGTAATGAACTGGTCTGTACGAACCACGCATGAACAAGGGAATCTATATTCGGAGAGCCTGTTTCTGTCCTGCCCTTGACTTTGGTGCAGGGCATATGATGTCCATAGCCTCTTCGTCGCAGAACTCCCTGTTCTTCTAAAAAATATACGTTTGTCTAGCTGTGTCCAGTCCAGGTGGTGCTTGTACAGGCAGACCATCTATGGGAGGAAGGATGTCAGCGTTGCACAGCAACTGAAACCTGGTCCCGACTGAGTCTGAACGCTCCATGGCGACAACAACACCAGGCTCCAGAGCATCGAAGCTGTAAAACAGGAAATAACAAAACAATTGAGAAGACATTACAACCTTGCATAACATCAATTCACCTCCCAAGTTTAGATAAGAAGAATAACCTCATACAATGCAATGGAAATTATATTCACCTAAAGTGCTGGTACTGCTTGATCTGTGGCAGCGGCCTGAAGTACGGAGTGGGTGTTGTTGCCAGCCATAGCTTTGCACCAGCACCGTACCATTCTCCAGTCCAACCAGCTGTGGGATGTTGACCCCTCTCACAGTGCTGTCCTTCACAACACCAGCAATCTCGGACAAAGTGTTCACTCTGGTCTTTCTGAAGCGCTGCTTGATGAGGCCGAAGCACCAGTCGGAGGCAAACTTGGTGTGGCCTGTGATCAGGAAGTGAAGGTCCAGACTGTGGTGGAGCTTGTGCATGGTCCGCCAGGCACAATACCAGAGCACAAACTTGTTCTTGTTTTGGCCATTGCAGTTGTCACAATTCAGGTCCATACGTGTTTCCCCAACTCCGTAGTTGGTGAAGAAATGGTGCATGTAGTTAACTGCGCTGCTGCCTTTGCTGGATGACATGCCTTCATCAATCAAGTAGTTGACTTGTTGTGGTATTCCAAGCCACACTTGCGAGGAGTTAAAAAGTAGATGGGACCTGGCTGCAGAGGGTCAGAAGGATAGTGCACCTGCAAACAACAAAAGAACATTCAGATAAATTAAAATTAATTGTCTCACCCCTGTCAGTCTGTCTTTACACAGCTTAGTGAAAGGCATTTCCCTGCTTCCCATATACATATACAGTTGAAGTCGGAAGTTTACATACACCTTAGCCAACTACATTTAAACTCAGTTTTTCACAATTCCTGACATTTAATCCTAGTAAAAATTCCATGTCTTAGGTCAGTTAGGATCACCACTTTATTTTAAGAATGTGAAATGTCAGAATAATAGTAGAGAGAATTATTTATCATCACATTCCCAGTGGGTCAGAAGTTTACATACACTCAATTAGTATTTGGTAGCATTGCCTTTAAAATGTTTTACTTGGGTCAAACGTTTCAGGTAGCCTTCCACAAGCTTCCCACAATAAGTTGGGTGAATTTTGGCCCATTCCTCCTGACAGAGCTGGTGTAACTGAGTCAGGTTTGTAGGCCTCCTTGCTCGCACACGCTTTTTCAGTTCTGCCCACACATTTTCTATAGGATTGAGGTCAGGGCTTTGTGATGGCCACTCCAATACCTTGACTTTGTTGTCCTTAAGCCATTTTGCCACAACTTTGGAAGTATGCTTGGGGTCATTGTCCATTTGGAAGACCCATTTGCGACCAAGCTTTAACTTCCTGACTGATGTCTTGAGATGTTGCTTCAATATATCCACATAATTTTCCTTCCTCATGATGCCATCTATTATGTGAAGTGCACCAGTCCCTCCTGCAGCAAAGCACCCCCACAGCATGATGATGCCACCCCCGTGCTTCACGGTTGGGATGGTGTTCTTCGGCTTGCAAGCAGCCCCCCTTTTTCCTCCAAAAATAACGATGGTCATTATGGACAAACAGTTCTATTTTTGTTTCATCAGACCAGAGGACATTTCTCCAAAAAGTACGATCTTTGTCCCCATGTGCAGTTGCAAACCGTAGTCTGGCTTTTATATGGCGGTTTTGGAGCAGTGGCTTCTTCCTTGCTGAGTGGCCTTTCAGGTTATGTCGATATAGGACTTGTTTTACTGTGGATATAGATACTTTTGTACCTGTTTTCTCCAGCATCTTCACAAGGTCTTTTGCTGTTGTTCTGGGATTGATTTGAACTTTTCGCACCAAAGTACGTTCATCTCTAGGAGACAGAACGCGTCTCCTTCCTGAGCGGTATGACGGCTGCGTGGTCCCATGGTGTTTATAATTGTGTACTATTGTTTGTACAGATGAACGTGGTACCTTCAGGCATTGCTCCCAAGGATGAATCAGACTTGTGGAGGTCTACAAATATTTTTGGCTGAAGGTACCACGGCTGATTTCTTTTGATTTTTCCATGATGTCAAGCAAATAGGTATTGAGTTTGAAGGTAGGCCTTGAAATACATCCACAGGTACACCTCCAATTGACTCAATTGATGTCAATTAGCCTATCAGAAGCTTCTAAAGCCATGACATCATTTTCTGGAATTTTCCAAGCTGTTTAAAGGCACAGTCAACTTAGTGTATGTAAACTTCTTGGAATTGTGATACAGTGAATTATAAGTGAAATAATATGTCTGAAAACAATTGTTTGCACAAAATAGATGTCCTAACCGACTTGCCAAAACTATAGTTTGTTAACAAGAAATTTGTGGAGTGGTTGAAAAATGAGGTTTAATGACTCCAACCTAAGTGTATGTAAACTTCCGACTTCAGCTGTATATATACATATATGTGTGTGTGTGTGTGTGTGTGTATATCTATCTATCTATGTCCTTGATCAGTATAAAGGAAGAAATGTTGCTTACTTGTTGAGCAAAATCAAAGCTTTAACGCATCCTGATGTCTTTGCTTGCTGGTTCAGTAGGACCCCCCAGAGACAACTGCATGTCTTGACAGGTGGTCTTGCAGTCAGCAACCATCTTCTGGTAGACAGACCGCCCACTCTGAACAAGCAGGAGATGTTGCTCTTCCACAGGTCTGTCCTGGGCTTAGTGCTTGAGATGTGGGGCAGCAATTTTCTCCACAGATTCCTGAAGGAAGACAGCCCGACTACACGTACCTCTGGAAAATACAGAAATAATGTGAGATCAATAAAAGTAGTGGCAATCATGTTGCAGGTAAATTAAATAATCAAAACGTGTTGTTTATGCTTTACATATCAAGTGTTGTCATCGATTCCTTGTAGAGACGCCACACCGCTGCTTTTGTCACATGAGATGGCAGCAGCTTTCCACCAAAGTGTTTGTGTCCTGGGTGGCGTTTTGGTAAGACTATTGCATCATCCTCTGCGTAGTTGTTGATGAAGTCCTCATGCTTCAGGTGTTACCTGTGCTTGCTTGGGCCAGCTCTCTTTTCAATGGGAGGCATTAGACCATTCTCCTGGAGAAGAGGAGGAGAGTCAGGCGTGTTCTACTGATGCTGAAAGACAAATTCCAGATACAAATATTTTACCATTATTATACAATAGATAGCCGTAATCATTGTCAGACACACTTGGCTAACATGATGGGTCATGTAATCATCTCGCGAAGTGGAGTCTTTTGTTTAGACATGTAGCTAGCTAGCTAGCTAAACAATGAACCATAATCCCAATTCATAGCTAAAGTTAACCCAATAGGTTCAACGTTAGCTAGTTAGCTAGCTAACATTAGGCTATAACTAGCAATGC
>NC_059219.1:5164388-5176952 GCF_020615455.1 Coregonus clupeaformis
ACTTCTCCCTGTGCACTGATGATGTGGAGGTCGATTAAGTTAGCCCCCTGCACCTCTCTGATTCAGAGGGTTTAAATGTGGAAGACTCATTTCAGTTGAATGCATTCTGTTGTGCAACTGACTAGGTATCCCCTTCCCTATCTAAGGGGCTTGAACGTAAAAATAGGAATGCTAGTGTAGACAAGATATGCACATACAAACACTTATGCAAAGCATAGACACACAAGTACAAATAGACATAAGGCCTCACTCAGTCTCAAGGTGAGTGAATGTCTTATCAGAGAGCAGTTATGGAAATGAGAGTGCTTGACACATAAAGTCAATTTATTACAGCACACACAGACAAACAGGCCAGAATTAACAACAGGGCAGGACAGAGACTGACGATGAATAGATACGGAGAGAGAGAGAGAGGGGGAGAGTGGATAGAGGAGAGGAAATTATTAGACTGTTGTTTTGTCAAAGTCAAAGTGTCTGACGTTGGTCTGTGGCTTAAATCAGAGGTAGGAGGAGAAAGGAGGATAAGGTACGTGAGTGGGGTGTAAATCTGTAGGATATTGAGTAGCTGGGACACTTGATGCTGAATGATTGCCTTTACTAAGTTTGATAATATGCAGTGAAAGAAAAAGTACTTTAAACAGTACATAGAAAATAGTTACAGAACGAGTGTTGGAACTGTGAGCTCTCTCAACCAAATAATATAAAACTATATCAAAACAAGAGAGACATCAAACTCAAGTTTGACATAACTGAGGGTAAATCATTTAAACTAATACACTCACTCCCTCCGAGTACACAGTGTCAGCTACAGCAGAGCATCACTCCTTATGATTCATCTCACACCTACAGTATACAGTGGTGATGGAGTTATTCCTCATTCTAATACCTACAGGGTTCCTTCATCATAGCAAAAATAGCTGAAGTCGGGATTGATATGTTTTGTCTTTTATCATGTTGTCACAGGGAAATCCTCTGTTGATTGGAGCCTGGCCTCACCCACAAAGGCATGTGAAGTCTGGGATCAAATGTGGGTCTGGGATCAAATGAAGGCATTTGATCCCAGACCCACACAAACACACACACGCGCATACACAAACACATCCCTCTGCTATCATGGTATATCTCTGTATTGATGCAAATGTGGTGGAGTCTGTTGAATAGAGAAGTGAAGTGCTATTAACATTCATGACCACTCATTGGGCTGCTGGTTGAAGAGATGGACAGTCAGATCAAGTGCACTACCATCTGATCCCAGGTCTCATCAAATCTTTATATCAGTATTTAGTCCAGGCTCTACTGTTAACACACACGTTGATAGTCTGGTTTTGTGAGGCTGCCTCTTGCTTTGACATTTGCACCCATCATGCATACAATCTGCTGACGGCTGTAACCCTGCTACTTAGCAGAGGCTACGCTGCACCCCTACAGGCTAAAGAAAAGAGAGAGAGAGAGAGAGAGAGAGAGAGAGAGAGAGAGAGAGAGAGAGAGAGAGAGAGAGAGAGAGAGAGAGAGAGAGAGAGAGAGAGAGAGAGAGAGAGAGAGAGAGAGAGAGAGAGATGAAGAAAGATGGAGATAAAAGGAAGAGATCATTTTCATTCTACACATGCCTCTCTCTCTCTCTCTCTCTCTCTCTCTGTCTCTCTCTCTCTCTCTCTCTCTCTCTCTCTCTCTCTCTCTCTCTCTCTCTCTCTCTCTCTCTCTCTCTCTCTCTCTCTCTCTCTCTCTCTCTCTATCTCTCTCTCTCTCTCTCTCTCTCCACATGGTCAAGTCAATAAAATACATATAACCACTAAATCACGAACACTTACAAACGTACAGTCACACACCCATGCACTAACACACACTACTTTGTTGAGCTCCGTAGAGTCATTAGCACCTATTAAGGAACATGCTCGTCAGACAGTCCCTCTCCTCTCCTCCACTCTCTTCTCCACCCCTCTCCCTCTCCTGTCCTCATCCTCACCTCTCCTCTCCTCCCCTCTCTTCTCCACCCCTCTCCCTCTCCTGTCCTCATCCTCACCTCTCCTCTCCACCCCTCTCCCTCTCCTCTCCTCTCCTCCCCTCTCTTCTCCACCCCTCTCCCTCTCTCTCCTCCCCTCTCTTCTCCACCCCTCTCCCTCTCCTGTCCTCATCCTCACCTCTCCTCTCCACCCCTCTCTGTTAGCTTGGTTGGTAGTGCGACTGGTGCAGTAAGTTGTGGTTCAGTGGCTAGAGAGCAGTGCAGAGTCAGAGTCAGAGTCAGTCTCAGACAGACAGACAGATAGACAGACAGACAGACAGACAGACAGACAGACAGACAGACAGACAGACAGACAGACAGACAGACAGACAGACAGACAGACAGACAGACAGACAGACAGACAGATGGTAGATCAGTCTCTGGACCACAGGAAGCACTGTATGATGGACAAACACACAAGAGAGGACTGCAGCCTCCAGACAAGCTAAGTCAACTAGATCAGAAAGCTGTTGAATAATCCAAGTCTGCCCCCCACAAACAGACAAACAACACTGAACCCAATCCACTCTCAAATCAAGACTATCCCATCCCTCCTAACACCACCCACACTGAACTCATACTACTATATAATATTCACATCTGTTTCACACACAGACAGAACATCACTATTATCTGAAGGGTCTTTAAAAGGGTCCAACATCTATGAGTGGGAACGACCTTGTTTTGATGACTTTGACACATTTTGCACACTGAGGTTCATGTCCTTTCTGGTTCACTGTCTGGTACATGACAGACATAATAACCTGTCTGAATAACCATTCTAAGGCTCTTAAGTTCTTCTGTCCTAAGCTCATATTTAATGCAGGTCTGGAAAGAGGAGGTAGGATCCCAACTGTGGTGGGACCACATTAGGATGCTACTGTTGCCATGGCATCAGTCACCCCAACAACAGTGTGATGTGTGTCACCACAGGGGGTCAGTTCGCCACTCCTGCCACCCCTTTGCCTCCCCACTCTACCTTTCACCACATCTCAGCACCTCTCAGCTCTGACATGCCTATCAAAGACAAGTTGAGAAAAGTGGCTTTTTGGAAAGGGAAAGTATACTTTGGGGATGTACTTTGGAGTAGTTTGACCATGGAGAGTAGTTTCTGCTCACACGCACACACAACTTCAATTACAAACCAGCCATCTCTGCTCCTTGGCCTCTCTCTTCTGCTCTGCAATATCAACCACCTTGACTTCAAATCCCTGCCTAAACCTCTTACCATCCTCCTCCTACTACTCCTTACCTTACTGTCAGATTGAGTTTTGACTTATACACATATATCCACGCACACACACATGCACACACACGCACGCCTGGAGTATCAAGCTCCACTGTGTGTGTGTGTGTGTGTGTGTGTGTCTGTGCATGCATGAGGTCAGGGGTTTATTGGAGTGAAATGGCACACTTATCAGGCCGCCGCCTCCCACAAGGTCAAGGAGCGCAGCGATTCTCTCCGTAAACTCTTTTCTAACGGCCGTGGACGCCTGCCATGTCATAAGAACAGCCGCAGCAGCATTTGTCATCCCTCACACCTTCCCTCCTTTCTCTCTCTCCCTCCTCCTCCTCTCGGGAGGCCTAAAAAAAACATTGTGTTTGATCCAGGAATAAAAAATAAAAACCTCTCTTATCTTCTCTCACTCACAGACTTTATCAGATCTAGTTGGAATTCTCACAAAGCCCTCTCCCAAACTCCCTTGTAAAACTATTCACTTGTGTCTGGATATTGATCTTCCATAAGCAGGATAAACAAAGGCTACTTAGCTTACTTATTTAATTTAATCTTAGGGGTGAATACTCTCTGACAGTGTTCTGTTGGTGTTCATTAATTATGCAGCAGGCAGTGCAGACTAAGGCCAGGTCTCACACCCCTTGGCCCTCCAACCCGGACTCGCCACTCATGAATTCTTCTCCTCTCTCTCATGCCCCACTGTGGCCAATTATAGACTGAGCTGGCTGAGGGAGGGCACAAGGGGCCACAAACACAAACAAACATACACAAACAAACACACACACACGCAAACACACACACACGCAAACACACACACAAAATGTGTATTGTAAGAGTGAAACTTGGTGTACCAATCAGAGGCAAACACACCCTACAGGTACACACACAGCATGCAGAGATGCTCTTCCAATCAGGGATGAGCGAGAGAGAGAGAGAGAGAGAGAGAGAGAGAGAGAGAGAGAGAGAGAGAGAGAGAGAGAGAGAGAGAGAGAGAGAGAGGAAGGGAGAGGGAGGAAGAGAGAGAGAGGGAGAGGGAGGAAGAGAGAGACAGGGTGAGACAACAACAGATAGAGAAAGAAAAAGAGCACATGGGATGTGGAGAAGGATGTTTGGATGCTGCACTACACTAGGTCTGACAGTGGGAGAGACACCAAGGTAAGTGAGATGTCCTGGAAAGCAGTACTCACTAAGTAGGCAGCGTGAAGTGTGTTACACGCACACACACACATACATGCACGCAGGGAGGCAGGCAGGGACATGCTTGCACGCACACACACACACATACAAATGAGTCAGTGTGTGTGTGTATGTGTGTGTATGTGTGTGTGTGTGTGTGTGTGTGCATGTGTAACACACGTCACACTGCCTACTTAGTGAGTACTGCTTTCCAGGACCTCTACCTTGCTAGCACATTTCATCGCCCTCCCGAAGCATCTTACCTGTCGGAGCCACCGAAAAGCTAGTTATTCGCTGGCTCAAGTGAGGACACTTACGGCTGAGGACTGACTTTCACACATCCTTATGTGCTATGTTCACACCCCCCAAACTCACTCCACAGCGACACCAGCATTGAGCTGAGCGTGTGCGTGTGTGTGTGTGTGTGTTAGTAGACGTGAGTTGCCTATTAGTCTTGCTTCAGTTTGCTGCTCTATAACAACATGGTAGCACTACAGGTAGAGACTACAACATGGTAGCACCACAGATAGAGACTCAACATGGCAGCACCACAGATAGAGGTTACAACATGGTAGCACCACAGGTAGAGACTACAACATGGCAGCACCACAGATAGAGACTACAACATGGCAGCACCACAGGTAGAGACTACAACATGACATCACCACAGGTAGAGACTACAACATGGCAGCACCACAGATAGAGGCTACAACATGGTAGCACCACAGGTAGAGACTACAACATGGCAGCACCACAGGTAGAGACTACAACATGGTAGCACCACAGATAGAGGCTACAACATGGTAGCCCCACAGGTAAAGACTACAACATGGTAGCACCACAGATAGAGACTACAACATGGTAGCACCACAGGGAGAGACTACAACATGGTAGCACCACAGGTAGAGACTACAACATGGTATTATCACAGATAGAGACACCAGCATGGTAGCACTACAGATAGAGACTACAGCATGGTAGCACTACAGGTAGAGACTACAACATGGTAGCACCACAGATAGAGACTACAACATGGTAGCACTACAGGTAGAGACTACAACATGGTAGCACCACAGATAGAGACTACAGCATGGTAGCACTACAGGTAGAGACTACAACATGGTACCACCACAGATAGAGACTACAACATTGTAGCACTACAGGTAGAGACTACAACATGGTAGCACCACAGTTAGAGACTCAACATGGTAGCACCACAGATAGAGACTACAACATGGTAGCACCACAGGTAGAGACACCAGCATGGTAGCACTACAGATAGAGACTACAGCATGGTAGCACTACAGGTAGAGACTACAACATGGTAGCACCACAGATAGAGACTACAACATGGTAGCACTACAGATAGAGACTACAGCATGGTAGCACTACAGGTAGAGACTACAACATGGTAGCACCGCAGATAGAGACTACAACATGGTAGCACTACAAGTAGAGACTACAACATGGCAGCACCACAGTTAGAGACTCAACATGGTAGCACCACAGATAGAGACTACAACATGGTAGCACCACAGGTAGAGACTACAACATGGTAGCACTACAGGTAGAGACTACAACATGGTAGCACCGCAGATAGAGACTACAACATGGTAGCACTACAAGTAGAGACTACAACATGGCAGCACCACAGTTAGAGACTCAACATGGTAGCACCACAGATAGAGACTACAACATGGTAGCACCACAGGTAGAGACTACAACATGGTAGCACCACAGATAGAGACTACAACATGGCAGCACCACAGGTAAAGACTACAAAATGGTAGCACTACAGATAGAGACTACAACATGGTAGCACCACAGGGAGAGACTACAACATGGTAGCACCACAGGTAGAGACTACAACATGGTAGCATCACAGATAGAGACTACAGCATGGTAGCACCACAGATAGAGACTACAACATGGTAGCACCACAGATAGAGACTAAAAACATGAAATAAAATCTTAGGATGATGCTACAGCATGCAATAGAAACTCAGCATGATCCAACACATGTTATTAGTCAGTTCTGTCTATGCCAAGACTTGTTCTTAGACTCATGTTCCCCAAACTGAGAAGGATGTTTTCTCAGAATCAAAGATAATCAGTGCAAACTCTGTAGTTGAGTTAAGAGCAGTTTTTTGCCAAACAGAACATAAAAATAACGATTGGAGTATGAAAATGTACATTTTGTAGAGGGATGTTTTCTCCGGATCAAAGACAATCAATGAAAATTATTTTAAACGCAGTTTAACTACAAACAGAATGATAAGGAATGGAGTATGTATACCCTTCGTTCAAATCCCCAACACATCTTCAACGGTTTGATGTCAGTAAGATGGACTGTATCATACAGCTTGTTTGATGTTGAGGATGGAATGGAAGCAGGGAACATTGCACCATTGAATCAGTCAACATGAAAAAGCAAACAGGCAACCGGCTTTGAACAGCCATCCACCAACTTATGCCTTCCAGATAATTGATTTCCCTGGGCAAAATAATTTATATGATTTCAATACGACTAGAGTGCATGTTTTCAAAAAGAAAAGTATAAGTGCAATTGCAAGTGTAATTACACTTGGAGAACATTGGAATGTGAACCCAGTGTCGGAGTGTGTGTGTGACTGTGTGTGTGAGTTGATGGGTTGTTAGCGATTAGTGCGGGGGCGGATCGCTGAGCGATGCTTGACAAACACAAAAGATACTGAATTGCCGGTGTGTATGTTTAAACAAATCAGTGATCAAAACGAGGTGATTTGCATGAATGCTGTGCAACAGAGTGTGCAAACATCACAAAGTGAAAGGAACACCAGAGCAACCGCTTCTCTCTTCTCTCTACTCTCTCGCTCTCATCTCTACTTTCTAGAACGTGTCCTAAATTGTGAGTGAGCGAACGAGAGGAGACTTTACTAAATAAAACACGCTTCTGATATTTATGGTCTGAAAGCCCACGCATGGCCTTGGTGAATTAACATGCTCACACACACACACAATACGAGTCAGTGAGCCTCCTTAATAACACACCACCTTTCATCAGAAATCCCTCTGAACAGTGGACAAAAACACGCTAATAGACAGCCTATCAGATTAGTACTGATGATGGTCGTCCCCTAACACTAATACCACTCAATACATATTTCACCCATTGATCATCTAAACCACATGTAGAGCTCTATTATATGGCTATTGAACATGGACAGTTTAATGTAGTGTATGGTGCAGTGGAGGCTGCTGTGGGGAGGACGGCTCATAATAATGTCTGGAATGGAGTCAATGGAATGGAATCAAACACATCAAACACGTGGTTTCCATGTGTTTGATACCATTCCATTGACTCCATTCCAGCCATTATGATGAGCCGTCCTCCCCTCAGCAGCCTCCTCTGTTATGGTGCTTCAGGTTACTGTGGGCCTCCTTTGATGCAGTCTCAGATCTCACCAGGACCTGTAGGAGTAGAAGAGGCCTCATCTCAGACATACGGCTTATGTCATACACATCTAAGGATGTGCATATAGGCACAGAAAAATCTAAGGGTCTGGTGCCACAATCACACCAGCCCCTTTGGGAGGAAGAGCTGGTTCGAGACAGAAAGTCACTGCCCTAAGGTATATCTATAACTACAATAGCTTGGTTTCAATCCAACTGGCGACAGATTGCCATGCGAATATTCTAAAATCCGTATAAAAACAATCTGCGCAGGTGTGTTTCCATCAAACTGACTGATAAAAAGCTATGGGTGAAGGGTCTCGGGTTTGAAACCAAACTGTGTCACAGCCGGCCGTGACCGGGAGTCCCATAGGGCTGCGCACAATTGGTCCAGCGCAGTCCGGGTTAGGGGAGGGTTTGGCCGTGGGGCTTTCCTTGGCTCATCACACTCTAGCAACTCCTTGTGGCGGGCCGGGCGCCTGCAAGTTATCATCAGTTTAATGGTGTTTCCTCCGACACATTGGTGCAGCTGACTTCTGGGTTAAGCGAGTTGTGTGTTAATTAAGAAGTAGCGTGGCTAGGCGGGTCATGCCTCTCCCGAGCTCTTTGAGGAGTTACAGTGATGAGACAAGGTCAGAACTACCAATCGGGGAGAAAATCGGGTAAAAAGTTGTTTTAAAAATAAAAAGCTAAGGGTGATGACTTAGTGCACATAAAAAGCCCTTTTGCGCTTAAGTTCCAATGTATCTAATAAAAAAACAGAAGTTCAATGTGTTTCCATTGCATTTTCATCTCTACAGATGGTTTTGTCACAAAAACTGTTGCGATAAAAAGCGAACTTGCCCAATCTAGCACATAGTCTCTAGACATGAGTTCGCTGTAAAAGTGGACAGGGTAGGTTATATGAGACGATATGGATAAGATCATTTTATTTGATAATTGGCAGCCAAGCAACGATCATCATGTCACCCTAATGCCCTGGGGCATAGCATCTTTAATTTTGTTGACACTAGGACATTTTACCGACAAATGTCCTGTTTCCATTAGACCTGTTGTGGCTTTTTTTACGCGTTAGGTAATTAATGCGCGTGAAATTGTTGGATGGAAACCTGGTTAGTGTCTACACTTTTCACACACAGATTCTGTTAGGTATAAGGTTCAGAGGGAAAGAATGTGTCTAACCTTGCCTGCGGCACAACCTACATGCAGACCTTGAAATTACGTCCTCTGTCTGAGTCTCCCTCTTTATGTCTCACACCCTCACACACACACTTGCAATGACAAACACATGCATAGGCTACTTGCTATCATACACTCATATTCACAATCACACAAACACACACACTCACAACACGCATACAGACTCACTGGCATTCTCCTGATGAGGCAGAGCGCCAACTCGACTCGTTTAACATTTCCAGCACAATGAGGATGGAACATAGCTCACAACTAGACAGCATGGGAAAAGGTCTTAATCTGTTCTTCTGGAACATCTCTCCCTCTCTCTCTCTCTCTCTCTCTCTCTCTCTCTCTCTCTCTCTCTCTCTCTCTCTCTCTCTCTCTCTCTCTCTGACACACACACATTTTTTGGCAGCTTAAGGTATTTCGACAGTTTTGGCATTGATATGAAAAATGCACCATTGATTGGCACATTTCTCTGAGAGGATTACAATAACATTGGACCATATGACAGAAAAATAGGGTTCCAACTTCCAATACTGGGGAGAAATAATGTTTTCTCTGTTTTATCTGACAGCAACAATGGTTAATTAGCTTCTCAAGGGGCTTGTTTTTCCCATCATGAATAAACAACAACATTCCACATTCTTGTTACATCTCGCAGAAAAATATATGTTTCCTTTTAATCCCCTACGTATCAGTGGTCCTCCTTTGTTGACTTTTAGCAGAGTCTGAAGATTTTTTTATGACACCTCACAGGTGTCATGTGACGTAAAGGATTCTCAGAAGTCTCCATCTGTCTCTCTCTCTCTCTAAATCTAGCTAGTCCTCTCTCGCTCCATTTCTTAGTCTCAGACTCTCTCTCTCTCTCTCTCTCTCTCATTTTCTCTTTCTCTCTAGTATAGACAACGTAACAGCTGTGTGTTTGAAAGCCTTCTTTTTACCTCACTCCCTAAATCTTGCTAGTTCTCTCTCTCCCTCCCTCCCTTTCTCGGTCGCTCTCTCAGAAGCAGAGTTTCTTGTTTAAAGTCCCAGTGTATTACGTAGTGTTGTTGTGTTTAGACAATTCTGTCTGTCCTGTTTGTCTGACCTTTCTATCTAAGCTGCTTATCCCTGTTGTTGGGGTGGTGCCTGGTCCCAAATACTCCCTCTCCACCACCTCACCCCCTCGTTCCCTCGCCTCACCCTCTCATCCACTCCTGGAAAAAGGGAAAGTACTACATCGCTATTAGTGACCATAGAAAATACTAATCAAGGTCTGAACAAGGGTGAACCCCCTATAACTGTTCACCCATGTACTCTCTACAGTAAGCTTTGAATGATAAGTCTACTGAGTATTAATATAAAAGAGATCATTATGTTTTCATAAGCAGTCCGAAAGGAGAGCATTTTTTTATTCATTTCAGTTTTGCTATCAAGTTTGCAAATATGATAATTCAGCTTTTACAGGCCATAATTACTGTCATTACGTGTGAGATGTGCGCTGGCGCCTGGTGATTGAGCAGAGAGGCTGGGGAGCGCTCGTTATGCCAAACGACATGTTGACATGATTAAGCCCTACTGAGATTCTGTTCTGTTCCACAGAGCTGTGATATAGAGACTGGTAATGGTTTAAAGTCCTTACTGACTGCTTCTTTTCAATGACTGACTGTTTATTTTCTATGACCCCTAACTTTTTATTGGTTTGAAGTCCTTACTGACTGTTACTTTCCCATGATGTCCTTACTGACTGTTTATTCTCTATGACCCCCAGTTCCTTATTGACATGTTCTGTACTATCAGGTTTAATGGGCTGGATCATTAGGGATTGTTGTTCCAAGTCCTTGAAGGTTGTTTGCTGTTTTCCTGCCGTCATCATATCCTTTGTTGATGGTTTTCTAATGTGACTCCAGTTCAAGAGTGATTGCTTTAGCAACATGGTTCAACCTACAGGTAACTGCCAAAATAAAGGAAACACTTGAGTAAATCAGGGATATAAAGTATATTGAAAGCAGGTGCTTCCACACAGGTGTGGTTCCTGAGTTAATTAAACAATTAACATCCCATCATGCTTATGTATAAAAATGCTGGCAGGCCATTATTTTGGCCACCATGTCTATGCTCCCATAGGATGACAATGCCCCCATAAACAGGGCACGAGTTAGTCACTGAATGGTTTAATGAGCTTGAAAATGATGTAAACCATATGCCATGGTCTCAACCCAATTGAACAGTTATGGGAGATTCTGGAGCGGCGCCTGAGACAGAATTTTCCACCACCATCAACAAAACACCAAATGATGGCACTTCTCGTGAAATAATGGCGTCGCATCTCTCCAGTAGAGTTCCTGACACTTGTAGAATCTATGCCAAGGTGCATTGAAGCTGTTCTGGCTCGTGTTGGCCCAACGCCCTATTAAGACACTTTATGTTAGTGTTTCCTTTATTTTGGCAGTTACCTGACTGTCCTTACGTTCTGGTTCTACCTCCAGTCCTGACTGGCTGTTTCTTGTTGCCAGTTGACTGGGGGAAATTGTGTGTGTGTGTGTGATATTTTCCCTAGTCTCCTGGGGTCAGTGAGAGGACTTGCTGCTGCTAATGAAAACAACTGTGGCTGAAGATATGAAGAAAGCCTGCAGGGGGTTCTTACTGTTTAATGACAACTTGATCACATCCTGGCTCACACACACACACACACACACGCATGCACGCACACACACACACACACACTCACAGATCTGAGAGCGCATCAAAGGGAATTCCATGAGAAATCCATAAGACGCTATCAATGAAATAGGCCTTTTCTGCACTCCTTCCTTCCACGAAGGTAAATCTCATCCATAATTCAGTCTGATGTATGCAATTATGCCATTGTAGTAATGTAATAAAAAAGTTTAATAGTTTAATAATTCAAGCCGACACCACCAGGATCTAACAGCAGCAGAGGGGGTTTTCAATCGAAGGCGTGGCGGGGGCTGAGAGGGCCAGATTTAATAATGCAGATTTCTTCCACTACCAAATAGCTTCAAAAAACTGTAAGAGGGCTGACGCTCCCTTGTCCCCCTACATTCACTCTGTCATTCATTAGGCCAAATGAAGGCTGTCACTTTAAGGCTGGCTGGAATACAAGCAAGGCTGGCTGGAGGGGCTCTGAAGACAGACCCCCTCACACCAGCCAGGTCACTCAAGATCCAAGGCGTTCATTCAGGTCACCAGGACATAAGGAGATGCCTTCCAGGAATTAACGCCCAAACTTAACCGTTGAGTTGTTTTAGTTTGAACCCTATCCCAAACTTTAACCCTTACCTTAACCATTCAGAATTAATGCCCAAACTTTTATCCGTTGAAATTTGACCTTGAAGTCGTGTCAAAGCATGAGATCTTGTTGCTCACACACACTCAAAAAAAGCCTTTGAAAAGAGCAGACACACACTCACGTAACCCAAGAGAGGGACTTTCAAATTTGTCACGATCGTCGTAAGAACCGGACCAAGGCGCAGCGTGATAGGCGTACATCTTTTAATGAGTACTTCATACAATCACAAAAACAACAAAACGATAC